>NC_056737.1:438338341-438348341 GCF_019279795.1 Protopterus annectens | reverse complement strand
TTTATGAATTCTAGGAACCTTTGGGCTAGGGTGTTGGAGCTAGAGTAATGCTCCCAGTCTATGTTTGGGTAGTTGAAGTCGCCCAATATAATGGTGTTTGGAGAGACCTTCATATTTTCCAGTGTTCTCAGGAAGGCTGAGAGGGGTTGCTGGGTTTGGAAGGGTGGTCTGTAGCAGGCTATAAACTGGAAGGCAGGTTTACCCACTGTTAGTTGCACATGGACAGTCTCTGATGCTTCGTGCTTTGCCACCAACCTGGAGGTGTGGGTATCTTTGATGAATATCGATACTCCCCCTCCTTCTGTGGTTCGGTCCAAGTGTTGGGGCCGAAAAGCATGGTATGAGGTATAACCTGGTAGTGCTGGGGTGCTCTCGGGAGCCTTGAACCAGGTTTCTGTTACTGCACAGATATCGATGTTCTCCATGCTAAGGAGAGTTTCAAGTGCGTGGATCTTGAGGTTTAGACTTCTGGTGTTGAGTAGCATTACTCAGTTTCTTATCCCTTGTGATACATATGGGGGTGGGTTTGTCTTTTGAGCCTTGCCTAAAAAAGGCACTATGGGGGTAGCAAGAGCCTTTGCCAATATCCGACAGCCCAGGAGTGACAGGTGCAAGCCGTCCCTAGCGAAGCATCGTGGCTTGTCGAGCATATCATCCCAGGCTGACAGGCATTGGATCCCCTTTGAATGACACCAGTACTTAAGCCAAATGTTGAAATTGATAATCTTGTCTTCATATTGTGGTATCATTCTTGGTGAGGTACGATGCTACTCAAGGTCAGGGTCATACCTGCCTGGGCTACATGCTCAGAGAGCTCCTCTGTGTCTCTTTTCATGTAGTCCAGGGAGGTACGTCTCAGGTCATTCACACCAGCATGGACAATGACTGAGTCATATTTTTACTTGCCTTGGAGTGACCCGAGTGCTTGTGTTATGTGGCAGATCCTAGCGCCCGACAGGCTGCTCACCGTGACCTTCTCCTTGTTCAGCCTGGTGAGCGGGACGTCAGTGTGCCTGATGATAGAGTCACCTATTACAAGTGTATCAGTGTGTTGTCACCTATTACAAGTGTATCAGTGTGTTGTTTAGCCTTAAGGGCTGTGACTGTTCGGCACACTGGCTTTGTGTGATATGTGTTGCACGTGTTTTGTTTTGGGGTAGCAGTTGCTTGGGTGTCTGCTTTGGAGGTCTCTGCTGCTTAGGCAGATCTTTATTTAGAGCCTCTGAGTATGTTTTTGTCTGATTATGTGTTTGGTTTGCTGTCGTGGTAGGTCTATGAGACTGGAATTGTAGTGAGTGTGGTTTCCTTCTCCTCCTGACTGGTTATGCCAGTACTGAGTTGAGAGGGCTTAGCCTCCAGTTTGGCTATATGGTTGCATCTCTCATGTGTTGGAATTTGTTGGGAGGAGGAGGAGGAGAGGGTTGTCTGTGTACATGAGGCAGTTGTAACATTGCCTCATTATTCCCAGGTTCACCAGCTGGACCGGAGAGGAGATTGACAACTGACCTTTGGACATGCTAGAATAATATTGGGAATTCCTTAATAATTGAAAACAAGGGCCAATGGGGAGTGAGGGTGTAGTGCTTTTAATTTTTAGTGCCGACTTATATAATTGCTTTAGTAAGGAAGTGCCAGGTAACTTAAGTGCAATGTGTTACAGGTAACTTAAATGCAAAAACGACAAACAGTAACTTTCTTTCAAGTGAAACAAGGAAATAAGTTACAGTAAGCAATGCAGATATCACTAGGGATCCACAGAAGCGCTGAGAAGCCGCATTTTAAGTGGAATTAGCATTCCAAGGAAATAACAAGCAAACAAACAAGCATACAAACAAAGCTAGATTCAGCAGGCCTGGATCTAGTCTATGCTACAGCAAACAAGGTGTACCAATTTCAGTAAGAAACAGTTCAAATATGCAGGCACTATAAACCTTTAACCAGAAATTCCCAGCTCAGAAGGGCAGAGTCTAGCCTCTCCTCCCACAAGAGTGCAGACCACGAACCTTCTTAATGTAAAATAACTGGCCTGAAGCCCAAGTGCATAAACCAGAACTAATACACTTTAGGAATAACAGACAATGAGCTCTCAATCAGCAGTTCCCAACTTAGAAGGATGAAAGCTACCTGTCCTGCCACCACAGTGCATGCCACAAACCTTCCTAATGTAAAACAACAGGTCTGAAGCCCAAGTGCTTAATCCAAAAGACTGATGGCTACACTTTAATCAAGTTACTACCAAGCAGTAACAAACACAACTGAATACTTTAAAGAATGCCTGGATTAGTGCTCAAGTTATACAAACAAAGCTAGATTCAGGAGGCCTAGATCTAGTCTATGCTACAGCAAACAAGGTGTACCAATTTCAGTAAGAAGCAGTTCAGATATGCATGCACTATAAGCCTTTAACCAGAAATTCCCAGCTCAGAAGGGCAGAGTCCAGCCTCTCCTCCCACAAGAGTGCAGACCACGAACCCTCTTAATGTAAAATAACTGGCCTGATAGCCCAAGTGCTTAAACCAGAATTAATACACTTTTAGAACAGACACTGAGCCCTCAATCAGCAGTTCCCAACTTAGAAGGATGTAAGCTACCTGTTCTGCCACTGCAGTGCAGACCACAAACCCTCTCAATGTAAAACAACTGGTCTGAAGCCCAAGTGTTGAAACTAAAAGACTTAGAATGAGTTACACCAAGCAGTAATAAATACAATTGAATACTTTTAAGATGACGAAAAAGCAAAATAAAGTAGGAAGAAACGGAAGTACAGTAAAAGCAGATGAATTTATTTATTTATTTCCAGAAAAGTAGCAGAAGCAGTAGTAAATACAATTCTCATGCAGTGCAAGCTGGCACACTTGAATATGTAGCAATATTAGTCCACACACAGTTTGAAAAAATGTAATTAAATTAAAAAGGACTAAAAGCAAGTGCAGAAAGGGTTAATTAGGTAGAATGCGGTAAAGAGATGGGCCTGGTGGAGTGTCTTAGATCAAATCTACAGTGGGGCGGGCACTACAAAAGCCACCAAATTTAAACTACGACCAAGAACTGGGGAACAGTTTCAACACATATGTGCGGAATGTGCATATCATAAAGCAAAAAAATATATACTGTTCTCTCTCTCTCTATATATACATATATATATATATATATATATATATATATATATATATATATATATACATATATATATATATATATATGGGTCTACTTCATTTGCCTGACAACTCAAATGACTGACACTCATTTGCCTGACAGCTCATTTGCTCGACAAACTTTTTAGGTGGGGCTTCCCACACACCCCTGATGTGGAGGGCTGTGCCCCCCACACCCCCCCAACTATATACAACTCCTCCACGGTCGCACAACAGTGGGGAGGGGGGCAAATCCCAGGTTTTTGCCTTGATTACTTTTTGTCGAGCAAATGAGCTGTCAGGCAAATGAGTGTCAGTCATTTGAGTTGTCAGGCAAATGAAGTAGACCCATATATATATATATATATATATATATATATATATATATATATATATATATATATATATATACATACATACATACATACATACATATACAACAGATATCTAAGCAAACAATTTAGCTCTATAATACAGAATAATGCAGAAAAGTATACTCAGCTCTATATATTTGCAGATAGTTCTGTAAGGCTGTCTCTCAAACTAAGGTTCCAGTTTGAATGCAGATTGTTAATATATAAAACTTCAGCTTGGCCAGCTAAAAACTTGGTTATATTCAACTGGACGTATAAGAGAATTTAAGTACCTTTTTCTGCACTTTTTAAAAAATACAGTATTTAAATTGATTTAAACTGTGTATGAAGGAGTGTTGAAGGAATTTTTATCTGAAGTTATTCTGCTCTTCAGTAACTTGAACTAAAGCTAGTGTTGGCTGAATTTTGTTATTTGCTAGTAATTACAGGTGTGGGGGTAGCCACATTCTTTGATTTCCTGTCCTTGCATATTTAAACTGGTGCATGTGAAATAATTCCTGCTTTAAAACTTCAGCTTGGCCAGCTAAAAACTTGGTTATATTCAACTGGACGATAAGAGAATTTAAGTACCTTTTCTGCACTTTTTTTAAAAATACAGTATTTAAATTGATTTAAACTGTGTAAGAAGGAGTGTTGAAGGAATTTTTATCTGAAGTTATTCTGCTCTTCAGTAACTTGAACTAAAGCTAGTGTTGGCTGAATTTTGTTATTTGCTAGTAATTACAGGTGTGGGGGTAGCCACATTCTTTGATTTCCTGTCCTTGCATATTTAAACTGGTGCATGTGAAATAATTCCTGCTTTAAAACTTCAGCTTGGCCAGCTAAAACTTGGTTATATTCAAATGGACGTACAAGAGAATTTAAGTACCTTTTTCTGCACTTTTTCTTTTAAAAATACAGTATTTAAATTGATTTAAACTGTGTATGAAGGAGTGTTGAAGGAATTTTTATCTGAAGTTATTCTGCTCTTCAGTAACTTGAACTAAAGCTAGTGTTGGCTGAATTTTGTTATTTGCTAGTAATTACAGGTGTGGGGATAGCCACATTCTTTGATTTCCTGTCCTTGCATATTTAAACTGGTGCATGTGAAATAATTCCTGCTTTAAAACTTCAGCTTGGCCAGCTAAAAACTTGGTTATATTCAACTGGACGTATAAGAGAATTTAAGTACCTTTTTCTGCACTTTTTTTAAAAAATACAGTATTTAAATTGATTTAAACTGTGTATGAAGGAGTGTTGAAGGAATTTTTATCTGAAGTTATTCTGCTCTTCAGTAACTTGAACTAAAGCTAGTGTTGGCTGAATTTTGTTATTTGCTAGTAATTACAGCTGTGGGGTAGCCACATTCTTTGATTTCCTGTCCTTGCATATTTAAACTGGTGCATGTGAAATAATTCCTGCTTTAAAACTTCAGCTTGGCCAGCTAAAAACTTGGTTATATTCAACTGGAGCTATAACAGAGTTTAAGTACCTTTTTCTGCACTTTTTTTAAAAATACAGTATTTAAATTGATTTAAACTGTGTATGAAGGAGTGTTGAAGGAATTTTTATCTGAAGTTATTCTGCTCTTCAGTAACTTGAACTAAAGCTAGTGTTGGCTGAATTTTGTTATTTGCTAGTAATTACAGGTGTGGGGTAGCCACATTCTTTGATTTCCTGTCCTTGCATATTTAAACTGGTGCATGTGAAATAATTCCTGCTTTAAAACTTCAGCTTGGCCAGCTAAAAACTTGGTTATATTCAACCGGACGTATAAGAGAATTTAAGTACCTTTTTTCTGCACTTTTTTTTAAAAATACAGTATTTAAATTGATTTAAACTGTGTATGAAGGAGTGTTGAAGGAATTTTTATCTGAAGTTATTCTGCTCTTCAGTAACTTGAACTAAAGCTAGTGTTGGCTGAATTTTGTTATTTGCTAGTAATTACAGGTGTGGGGGTAGCCACATTCTTTGATTTCCTGTCCTTGCATATTTAAACTGGTGCATGTGAAATAATTCCTGCTTTAAAACTTCAGCTTGGCCAGCTAAAAACTTGGTTATATTCAACTGGACGTATAAGAGAATTTAAGTACCTTTTTCTGCACTTTTTTTTTTTTTAAAATACAGTATTTAAATTGATTTAAACTGTGTATGAAGGAGTGTTGAAGGAATATTTATCTGAAGTTATTCTGCTCTTAGTGGCATTGAAACTGCCCGCCCCTCAGCCTGCCTCTGGGCCCATCTCATTTGCTCACTCAACTGAGTGCAGTGAGATCATATTCTGATTTCAGGCACTCCTACTGTGTACAAAGAGAGCATCTGGGAAATAGAAAAAAAAAATTAAGCTTATTTCCTGCCTTTCTTGTTAAGTGGTACAGACTATTTGTAGGCTTCTGAGCCCCCAAGCCCTTCTGTGTTTGAGGGAAGCCTTCTAGTTTGTTTATTTCTTATAACTAGCCAGTTTTCTAGTTTCAGCACTCAAATCTGTTTCTTTGATCTCAGCACTTGTTCAGAAAAAAAAAAAAAAAAAAAAATGTCATCTGCTTTTGCTGTACTTGTGTTTTTACCTACTTCTTTTTACTTTTGCATCATCTTAAAATACTCAATTGTATTTATTACTGCTTGGTGTAACTCATTCTAAGCCTTTGGTTTAAACACTTGGGCTTCGGACCAGTTAGTTGTTTTGCACTGAGAGGGTTTGTGGTCTGCACTGTTGTGGCAGAACAGGTAGCTTACATCCTTCTAGGTTGAGAACTGCTGATTGAGGGCTCAGTGTCTGTTATTCTAAAAGTGTATTAATTCTGGTTTAAGCACTTGGGCTTTCAAGCCAGTTATTTTACATTAAGAGGGTTCGTGGTCTGCACTCTTGTGGGAGGAGAGGCTGGACTCTGCCCTTCTGAGCTGGGAATTTCTGGTTAAAGGCTTATAGTGCATGCATATCTGAACTGTTCCTTACTGAAGTTGGTGCGCCTTGTTTGCTGTGGCATAGACTGGATTCGGGCCTGCTGGATCTAGCTTTGTTTGTGTAACTTGAGCACTAATCCAGACATTCTCTAAAGTATTCAATGGTATTTATTACTGCTTGGTTGTAACTTGATTAAAGTGTAGCTATCATTCAAGTCTTTTGGATTAAGCACTTGGGCTTCAGAACAGTTGTTTTACATTAGGAAGGTTTGTGGCAAGCACTGTGGTGGCAGGACAGGTAGCTTTCATCCTTCTAAGTTGGGAACTGCTGATTGAGAGCCCAGTGTCCAAGTGTATTAGTTCTGGTTTAGGCACTTGGGCTTCAGGCCAGTTATTTTACATTAAGAAGGTTCGTGGTCTGCACTCTTGTGGGAGAAGAGGCTGGACTCTGCCCTTCTGAGCTGGGAATTTTCTGGTTAAAGGTTTATAGTGCCTGAATATTTGAACTGTATCTTACTGAAATTGGTTCACCTTGTTTGCTCTAGCATAGACTAGATCCAGGCCTACTGAATCTAGCATTGTTTATATGCTTGTTGTTTGTTTGCGTGTTATTTCCTGGAAGCTAATTCCACCTAATACGCAACTTCTCAGCTTCTGTGGATCACTAGTGATATCTGCATTGCTTACTGTACTTATTTCCTTGTTTCACTTGAAAGAAAGTTACTGTTTGTCGTTTTTGCATTTAGTTACTTGTAACACATTGCACTCAAGTTACCTGGCACTTGCTCACTAAAGCAATTATATAAGTCAGCACTAAAAATTAAAAGCACTACACCCTCACTCCCCACTGGCCCTTGTTTTCAATTAAGGATTTCCCAATATTATTCTAGCATGTCCAAAGGTCAGTTGTCAATCTCCTCTCCGGTCCAGCTGGTGAATCTGGGAATCTTGAGGCAATGTTATAACTGCCTCATGTACACAGACAACCCTCTCCTCCTCCCACCTAACACAAATACTTGCGAGAGATGCAGCTATTTAGCCAAACTGGAGGCTGAGCTCTCTCAACTCAGGACTGGCAAGACCAGACAGGAGGAGAAGGCAACTACACACACCACAAAACCAGCCTCACATAATGCTACCACTCCACTGAATCAAACACATAAACACACAAAGACATACTCGGAGGCTCTGAGTAAAAATTTACCTAAACAGCAGAGGCCTCCAAAGCAGACACCCAAACAACTGCTACCTCAAGACACCCCACAAGCAACACATAAACCACAAAAGCAGTGTGCAAAGCAGTCACAGCCCTTAAGGCCAAATACAACACCAAACATACTTGTCATAGGTGACTCCATAGTCAGACACACTGACGTCCCACTCACCAGGCTGAACAAGGAGAGGGTCACAGTAAGCTGCCTATCGGGCGCTAGAATCCGCCACATAACACAAGCACTCGGGTCACTCCATGGCAAGTACAAATATGACACAGTCACTGTCCATGCTGGTGTGAACGACCTGAGACGTACCTCCCTGGACTACATGAAAAGAGACATAGAGGAGCTCTCTGATTATGTAGCCCAGACAGGTATGACCCTAACCCTGAGCAGTATCCTTCCTTCAAGAATGATGCCACAATATAGAGACAAGATGATCAGCTTTAACAATTGGCTTAATGTCTGGTGTCATTCAAAGGGGATCCAGTGTCTGTCTGCCTGGGATGACATGCTTGACAAGCCACGCTGCTTTGCAAGGGACGGCTTGCACCTGTCACCCCTGGGATTCCGGATATTGGCTAAGGCTCTTGCCACCCCATAGTGCCTTTTTAGGCAAGGCTCAAATTCTAAACCTACCACCCTAGAAAACAAAAATGGGAAGAAACTGAGGGTAATGCTGCTCAATGCCAGAAGTCTAAATCTCAAAATGCATGCACTTGAGGCCCTTCTCAGTATGGAGAACATCGATGTCTGTGCTGTAACTGAAACCTGGTTCAAGGCTCCTGAGAGCACCCCGCACTATTAGGTTTTACCTCATATCATGCTCCGCCCCAAAACCCGGACCACACCACAAAAGGAGGGGTGTATCCATATTCATAAAGGATACTCACACCTCCAGGTTGGTGGCAACGCACTAAGCTCGGAAACCATCCAGGTGCAACTAACCATAGGCAAAACTGCTCTACAAATTGTAGCATGCTACAGGCCACCCTCTCAAACTCAGGAACCCCACACAGCCTTCCTGAAGACACTGGAGGGTATAAATGTATCTCCAAACACCATCATATTGGGTGACTTCAACTACCTGAATATAGACTGGGAACATTACTCAAGCCCTAACTTTCTAGCCCAACGGTTCCTGGAGTTCATAAATTCAAATGCCATGGAACAGCTAGTCACTGTTCCCACGAGAGAAAATATACTAGATCTCATTGTCACAAACATGGGGACAAAATGCTCCACACCGGAAGTATATCCCTCATTGGTGAGATCTGATCATAAACTAATCTCACTGGAAATCCACATCCCGCCCCCACCCCAAGCAAAAAAGACCATAGTGAAGAACTTCTCTAAAGCAGACTTCACACTACTCAAGACTGGTGTGGTATCCTTCAAGGCCCCTGAGCCAGAGGAAACCACAACCCAAGCTGCGGAAGCCCTTACAAATGCCTTCTATGAACACCTCCAGGACTGCATGGATCAGGCAATCCCAAATAAAACCAAGACTCTTTCCACAAAGGGCAAACGTCCAGTCTGGTGGACCCCAGCCATTAACAAACTTTACAATAAGAGGAGAAAGCTATTACATGATAGAACAAAATCCATAAAAGGGAAGTCACCCCTGATCATTATTAGTAAAAAAATACGAGCACTCATAAAATCAACTAAGGCCAATTTTGAGAGAAAAATTCAAAGGACAATCATAAGGCCTTTTTCAGCTATGTTAGGAACCTGGGTGGAAACTCCCAGATATGCTCAGAATTAGTCCAAAATGATACAAAAATCACTGAACCCACAGACATTGCCAACATACTGGCAGACAGGTTCAGAGCAAACTTCACCCCCCTCTCCCCCCCTAAAGGAGAGATAACTATCCCAGCCGAGTGTAGCCTCCCGGACATCTCAAATGCGCAGGTGAAAGCTGCTCTCTAAAGCTAAAACACAGCATCAATGGGACCGGATGGTGTCCCCGGCTGTGTGCTACATGAGCTAAATGAGGAATTAAACCCGCACATAAGGCAGCTGTTTAATCTCAGCCTTACCACAGGATACGTGCCCAAGGAGTGGCGTACGGCAACTGTGGTCCCACTCCACAAAGGCGGTGCCTCTACGGACCCTGGTAATTACCGCCCCATAAGCTTAACAAGTCTAGTCTGCAAAGCTATGGAGAGGATCATAATGGAGCTCATAAACAAAGATATAGGGGACTTGCAGACATTGGACCCGACCCAGTTTGGCTTTGTCAATCATGCCTTTTGAACTTGGTTGACTTCTTTGAAACAGTCACCAAGGCCATTGATGAGGGAAAGGCAGTCCATACAGCCTACCTTGACCTTGCAAAGGCCGACACAATACCCCACTCGGTATTGTAGAAAAACTTACCAGCTTAAAT
>NC_056737.1:438303341-438333341 GCF_019279795.1 Protopterus annectens | reverse complement strand
AGAGTCGTCCTCTCCACTGTTCTGTTTGTTAACTCTGATCTCCTGACTGCTGCAACCACATTACCTATGGAAAAGGGTAAACAGAGAATGTACACAGCCCCTCGAGTCCTCAGTCGAATTCTGACAGGCTGGCACACCCTGCACATGACTAAGTCACCAAGAAATTTGTCAAAAAAAAAAGGGAATTTAAGGGGTCACTTAAGAACTCATGGCATTTCAAAATTTTGCCCTCAAAACCAGTATTTACAGAGGAATTTGGTACGGTTGAGAGATATGACACACAAACATTTATTTACACATCCTCTCTCTCGAATATACATTTATATTTATATATTTACACACACACACACACACACACACACACACACACACACACACACACACACACAAAAGAAAAATATCTAGATGGGAGTATAACTTCCTTGAAATTTAAAAAGTTACCATAATGATATTTCCATCCTCATGGGAATTGTATTTTCATTCCCATCACCTAAACAGCAGAGTTGCAAGCTACCTCGATGCAAAGAACCTCACTAAAAAATGCCATGAATAATGGTGATGCCAAAAGAAGATCTGGGTTTACAGATCAAATCTTGCTTATACTGTCTTGTAAAACTGTACAGGGATGCCGATGTCACCTTGACACTAATATCATTCAAGGCTTCTTAAAGCCTGCAAGGCAGCCATTGTCCTGAGGAGCCTGGGCTCAGTTACTAAGGTTCTACTGCATTTTTCATAACAGACTTAGCACTGGTACCCTGGTCACAAATTGTTGACCGCATAACGCACACAACTAAGAGGTGTTCCTGTTTTAGCTATGCCCTCATACAATCTGAGCTGTCTTTGGACATCCCCACACAGCAAGAGGTGTTCTCCCTTGCTGACAATTTGGAAAGAGCAGCGGAAGATGATTAATGGTACAATTTAAATGCCTCTCTATTGTAACCCCTGGCATAACAGATGGACTTGCTAGGTTGGACTCACTGTCTTTAAGGGACAGTGGTTCTAGTAATGGAGGATGAGCTACTACTTTGTGGCACATTTGCCACCTAGACACCATACAGTACACCAAGCCACAACTACATGTGGCAATCAGAGTACTCATTTTCACTTGTCCTCTCCAAAAAGTGAGATGCTGCTTCTAACAGCCAAACGTTCCCTTTGAAATGTAATTGCAATGACATTTCTGCCAGGGTTAATGTTCCAAAAGCCTTGTGTTTTTAGTCCTGCAAGGCAGCAGAAAAATCATGATGCTTTAGAGGATTCCATGTATACTACACATCTCTTCCCAGAATCCGAACCGGACAACTCAATTACAAAGTTCTCAATGGCCAGCCCTGTCTCTGGCTGTGCATACTATAGTTCACGCCGCGAAAGAAATGGGTACAAGACTGATGTTTTAATCTGCTATATCCACTGCACTTTATTTCCCTGTATAAAAGCTGCAAGCATACTCCAGTATGACCAAACAAGCTTTCACAGAGCTCAAAAATCTTTACGCCAGATCAAAACCTTTTTCAACTGCATGTTAAACTGCCTTTGAAAAGGAGAGCTGACTATCTATGGAAATCAATACACTGTACAATCTTTCGAGGAAAATTGGATTTATTTACATAGGCCCCAAGAATTACTACCTCTGACCATTCTTATTTATGAACTGCAGCAATTTCAATACGACAGAAACCAGTCTCTGCAACATAAACAAATCAGTGATGTTTGCTTGAAAAGGGTACTACACAGTTAAGGATTTTACCAGAGATGGTAAACTTGTGTCTTAATCTTTGTTAGCAAAGTTGGGATGATAAAAACTGGCAATGACTGCATACAAACTGTGTGTTTCTAAATTATGTTTTTTTCCCACTTCTTACTGAGTCACTGTCATTTATTTAGAGCTTGATATCAAAACAAACCATGTACTACACAAGTAAATTTTAATTTAAAACAGCTTATTAAATATCTGAGAGTCTGAAGTTTTAAGGTTTGTTTTAACAAGGGTGATTGTACACCTTGGCATATTTTTCCTAACTTTTGACATTAGCTGTTCTGAATTTGATCTGCTTTGTGATGAGAATAAAAGGAGAGGTGTCCGCAGCACACAAACTGGCAAAAGAAGGGTGTCAACTGTAATGGGTTAGTTGATCAGCAAACAAAGCTGTGGTTTCCTGAGTAACCCAGTTAAGAATAATGTGCCCCAAAAGACGTACAGCTCTGAATGTGACAGTGGTTTCTAAAACACACAGGATGAGTTTTCTGTGTTTTATCTATTAGTTAAAGCACAGATAATCGATGTAACCGGTCATTAATTCTAATGTCAACAAAAAACTTCTACTGAATCATTTCAGCAATGTCAGAAAAATTGAATGGCAGGGTTGAAAATGAAGTGATAGGACTCACTTGTGTCTTTTCACACCTTCATCTCCCATGGAACGAGGCTTACAACTAGTGCTTTTAGCCTGAGCACTGAACATGAAGACAGCTATACGTTTTTATATAGGCCCTAACTGTACCATTTACAATAACACTATTGTTATATGTCTGAGGTGCTATCAAAGGCAGTAACTTCAAGTGTTCCATCGCAATCTGCCTACATACTGTGGTACTTAATGAAGCAATACATTTTCCACCCCAATTACACAAGGGGTGTCTTTATAAATGGCTTTGTGAACTTTTTATTACAAATCTGCCCACATAACTCTACTGTCTGCCTCACTGACATCAGCTAAGGGATACGTGTGGAGAGTTCTCCATAAATTTTAATGGACAGGGACCTACACATGCACTATATGTTGCACAGCCATTAAACTCTATGGATGAAGCCACACACATTCAGTATGCTGACATCACCAAAGTAAAAATTTATGCAGGGAGCAATAAAACTATAAAACATTTAAGTTTAAAAACTGGGCCATGAAACAGGAAGAACTAGGAAGAAAACTACGTATGGCAACAGACACACCACATGCCACTGTGCCTTAAAGTACATAAAGAACTGACAAAACACTTTCAGGTGACAGAACTACTTTTAAGAGGGCAGTAACTCTACAACCAGAAAACACAGTAATTGTTTTTGAAATGTTCATGAAATTCC
Source organism: Protopterus annectens (assembly GCF_019279795.1). Lineage (NCBI taxonomy): Eukaryota > Metazoa > Chordata > Ceratodontiformes > Protopteridae > Protopterus > Protopterus annectens. The sequence continues at coordinate 438,330,253 of NC_056737.1, read as the reverse complement.
TTAAAGGTTAACTGTATCATATGCAGCACATGATGAAAATACTAACTGCCAATACTAAACTTCAGTGACTACTGTCACAAAAGTCACTTGGAACTATTCGCATGCAAGTCACTGGCAACAATAAGTTTCTTTTGAGCCACTTCAAGTTCATGTCACACTTCCTTACTTTTATGCAAATAAATAATTCAAGGTGGAAAAAAATATAGTTTTTGTGGTTACCCTCACAGTACACGCAGCAATCTCCCAACACAAGTAGTACCTTAATATATACCTAAGAAAAATATGTATATATAGTTAAGAAAATATTTCCACCACTAAAAAAAGCACCTTTGTTATTTCAGTTCAACTCTTCAAATTATTGTTTGATGATGTACAATACTATGAGGTTTAGTATATGCAGAGAGGAAACACCTAATCCACTGCATAAGACAAGAAAAAGTATGTATTTCCCAAATGGAGAGATATTACAACCTTTAATGTTTTCTACACTAACTGCATCCTAGCACTTCTTCAGACATCTTGTAATACTGTGTGGTACTGGATATTCGATCCACTGTACCAAAGAAAAAAATGATTATGTGCGTTTCTGAATATCTAGCTACATGTGTGTGTGCGTATAAATAAATAAATACACACACACACATATATATATATATATATATATAAAAAGATCAGCTCTGAGCCCTTTGTTATTTGCAATGGTGATGGACAGGTTGACAGATGAGATCAGACAGGAGTCCCCACGGACAATGATGTTTGCAGATGACATTGTGATCTGTAATGAGAGTAGGGAACAGGTGGAGGAGACCCTGGAGAGGTGGAGATATGCTCTAGAGAGTACACCCTGATTCCTCTTTCACCAGCTGGTAAAACATACTCATAAATAGATCTCTGGCTACCACTCGTCTGGTCCTCACGGAAAATACGAGGTATGTTCAAAGCAGGAACAGTGGCCATAAACTCCAACACAGCAAAACCACAAAGAATGTAAGAACGATTCCAAATAGTACGAAAATGACCACCACAAATACAAAAGTAGGAAAATTTAATATTCACTTGGCACCTAGGCATAAAATGCCTTCCAAGAGTAAAAAAAACATCCCAATACATGAACTTCGATCTTCTTCTTTCGGCTTTTCCCGGTAAAGGTCACCACAGTGGATCACCTGTCCGCTCATGATTGGCAGTGGAGTTTTACGGTGTCGAGTTGCCAGCCCAGCACCCAACCTTCCACAGAAGGCACACACATGCACGCACTCACACCTAGGGCCAAATTTAGAGTGTCCAATCCACCTACAGCATGTCTTTGGGATGTGGGAGGAAACCAGAGAACCCACGACCACAGGGAGGACATGCAGACTCCGCACAGAAGGCACCCCAGCCGAGAATCGAACTGGAGAACCTCTTGCTGTGAAGCGGCAATGCTAACCACAGCAAGAGGTTCTCCGGTTCGATTCTCGTTGCCGCCTCACAGCAAGAGCTTCTCCGGTTCAATTCTCAGCTGGGGTGCCTTCTGAGCGGAGTCTGCATGTCCTCCCTGTGGTCGTGTGGGTTTCCTCCCGCATCCCAATACATCCAATAAATACCTTAATTAGCAATCAACACAATAAAATAATCAGTTATTTAAATCACGTTTCCAGTTGCAATCTGTTAAGCCCAAAGGGCTCCAGTGTGCCATATTTTAAAATGAGCAATGTTTCCTTCTGTAGCAATTTATTCTTAACATTTCTGTGTTGCCCAAATAAGACCTCAACCTTCTCTAAATCACAACCTCTCAAATCATCAGTATTAGTGTTATGATGATGTAAAAAACGGGCCCCTAAAAGACTTTCTAATCTCTTGTTTTTAATATCTCTAACATGTTCCTGTACACGTACTTTGAAACTTCTATATGTCTCTCCTATATAATACAAACTGCAAGTACACTTTAGTACATAAACAACTCCCTCTGTGCAACAGCTGTAATGGCATCTAGGAGTGAATTCTATTCTATTAATATATGTAAAATAGGGCACCAAATATTTAAAATAGAGCACATAGGACAAGGAAACGTTCCCTTTACTTTTATTCCACCTACATTTACTTTACTAGATGGCAGACAAACGTGATTATGTACTACCATGTCTTTCAAATTTCTGGCCCTCTTATAACAGGCTTGAATTTGTTTAGGTAGCAAATAACATAATACCTTGTTTCTTAATAACATAAGCCAAAATTGTCTTACACATTCTACAACTCTATTTGTAAGTACATTAAAGGTAGTAAAATACATTTCCTTTTGTATTTGTCTACCCAAAATTATATCATCATTTTCAACTATATAATTTCCCCTATTTCTAAATAAAGATCTAGTAACCTTTTTGTCTTGTCCACCAGGTATTTAGTGGATGTATTTAAGTTCATGTACTGGGATGTTTTCTTTACTCTTGGAAGGCATTTTATGCCTAGGCGCTAAGTGAATATTAAATTTTCCTACTTTTGAGAAGTATGACTATGTCTGCACTGACAAGGGCGACTACAACTGGCTTGGGCAGCCATAACCATGTCTCCCCTCTACCATCTCCTCACATCCTGCCATGCTCCTGTCATCAACTAGTGGGAGCACTGAACAAGTAATAAACCCCACTGGCAGAGAAGTGCTCTTTACAGAGTAGCTCATCAAAGACTGAAGAGAACCTAGATGGACTAATGTCTGGTGAAGTCCATGAAAACATTACAGTGATTAGATGCACAACACTAAATGGATCTGTGTCATGGAATCTGAAAGGACAACAGGAATCCAGATATCAGAAAATTTACTGGCATTCTCAACACCACAGGGGCCTGTATTAAACACAGCATCAGGTGCAGTAATAAAGGGTGTCCAGGTGTCAGAGGAGTTGATGCCAGCTGGGCTGAAGCAATCAGTTGGATTAAGGTTTAGTCTGCACTACGCAAGCCAACCTCAGCCCATAGGGCAGTGGACAGACTACCATAGAGATCACAGACCTCTGACTAGACAATTCAGGAGCTCCCACGCCAGCTCCACTGAACCAATGCCATACAGAGACAAAGCCCTGGTGCTGCAGAAAGATAGTGAGCAGAGTTCACATAGTGGCATGGAAGCCTTTTGGAGATGATGTGGGAAAGGGGAGGAGTGAACAGGATTCGCATCTTTCCCTTTCCCCTAAGTGAAGGACATGGCGTTAGGTGGCAGACAACACATGAGAAACAGACACCAGGAAAGGCAGGAGTATGGATGCTTAACTATCCTAACAGCCTAGGAGGCCATGCCTCATTGTCCTGTCAGCATATGAAAAGCGAAGCCAGGAAGCAGAAGAATGGGGCTGTAACACAAGCAAGGAAAGTGTACCGCTATCAGAGGTGGTGGCTTCCAGCCTCCTGTGGGGAATCCAAGCAAGGAAAGTATACCTCTAGCAGAGGTGATGGCTTCCAGGCTCTCCAGCCTTCCTAGAGTTTCACTAGTGTACAGGGGTGCTGGTGACCATAAGCGTAATGACTTGAGGCAGGGCAGAGAGGGTGGAAATAAAGAGTACTCAGTCCCAAGAAAGACCAGCTATTTGGAGAAAGAAGATTACTAGGCCCAACGACCAACAATACGATATGCTGATAGTGGTATGTTCCACTCATGCCACAGTAAGTTCTAAGTGGCTATAAGCACACTGCTGGTGAACAATAAAACACAGGTCCCAAAAACAAAAGAGAAGTCTACATTACTGAGCTCTGCACAGAAGTGCCAACTCTTTTTGAGATATCCCCACATAAGGAGGAACAAAGTGGAAGAGACCGCTACCATATTTCCTAGACCATACCTCGCAACTCTACAGATTTTCGGCTCATATTTTAGTCTGTTCCTCATAAAATCTGTGACTTTGACAAATTCCTGGGATGATCAATTCCTGGGATGATCTGAGGATTGAAGTCACTAAATAATGAAATACATTTGAGTTTCAGACTTCAAATTATTCAGAAAATATGTTAAAACAAATCCTGTTACTCTAGAAACTTTCTAAGAGTAATACTTAAACTATGTCCCTATTTTGGAGTTTTTGTCCCCCCATTTTGTCAGTCTCTATCTGTCCAGACGTATTCCACTGATAGGTTGAGAGGTATGCCTAGAGCAGCCGGGGGACTGGGGATGACAAGGAAGATAGAGAAGCAAGAACTGGCACCAAGTCTAGACATACAGTCCACTACCGAAGCATTGAGAGAGGTCTGCATTTATGGAATTTTACTGGACTCTCTAGGAAATCTAACTTTCTTCTTTCTTTCTCCATATTCCCTAGGATGCTCCTCCACAGTCATATTCGGTATTACTCTCTTTATTCTTGTACTTTCAAATAAAAAGAGCTACACGGATAACCAGGACCCAGGTGCACGAGAGAGGCAGAGGTCTTGGCTAAGCAAATTACGTTTCCCTGCCACAGCTAAGCTTTATAAATGCTTTATATATTTATTTATTTGACATTTGTTTACCGGGGTGGTCTGACTGGGTCTACAGAACCCATTTTCAGCCGTGGCCCGGGAAGAAAAGCTCCACATACAGTACAATAAAAATACAGTAAAATCCAACAGTATAAATCACATTAGAAATACTATGCAAAATAAGTTGAGAGAACAAACTGTTACAAAATGTTACAATATATACTACACATCTAGACGATTCTATAGAAAAACATTATAGACAATAATACTCACTACACATGATGTGGTGTCCAGAAAAATAGTACGTAGGTGACACTAACTGCTATAGTACATGAAAAAATAAATGAATAAATAGAATGTTAGTTTCCATTAGGAAAACAATAGCCAGAACGTTAGTGATGCAGAAAGATAGTGAGAGAGTCAAGACGAATCGAGTCATTACAGTGTGAGCAGTAGCCAAAGGATATGGTATAGAAACAGAGAAGGAGTTAGAAGAGCCTTAGGATCTTGCAGATTGTGAAGGATTGAAATGTGACAGAAGAGGAGGATGAGGCTAGTGTGGAAGAAGACGAACAAAGTGCTGAACATCAGGCAGGCTTTATGCAGGAGCAGAGCCATGTATTTTTGAGATGATTTTTTTAAAGAGGCTTTGAAATGGGTTACGCCAGGCACAGACCTGGTAGCTAGAGGGAGTGAATTCCAAAGTATAGAGACAGTATGAATACAGCGAGTAACCCGGTTTTCTTGTGGGTTTTGATATAGCCAAGACATTTTTGTCTTCTGATTGTAGGGATTGATTTGGTGTTTAAGGTGTACATTGGTTAGTGCAGGGCAGAGAGTATGGTTGAAAATAAGGCTGTGCAAGGTGGACAGCTTAATAAAGGCAAGTTGGTTGGGGAGTTCAAGCCAGTTTAATTCTAGGAGTGGTTTACAGTGGTGTGTGTGATTTTTAGAGTTTGTGGCAAACTCTGCAACTTTGTTGTAGCACTGTTCCATTTTGTTTATGGTAGAAGTTCGTAAGTTAGTTAGGATAGGGGCACCATAAAGAAGGGAGGGAGTTTTTGCAAGGGTAGTTTTGGCTGCTGCAGTAAAGAAATGTTTGTTTCTATACAAGAATCCCAGCTCTCTCTCGCTATACATACATATATATATATATATATTATATATATATATATATATATATATATATATATATATATATATATATATATATATATATATATATATATATATGTATATATATATATATATATATATATATATATATATATGTATATCTATATATATATATATATATATATATATATATATATATATATATATATATATATATCTATAGAGCTAACTTTCATATTAACTAGCTACCCCCTTTACAACCTACAGCCTAGCAACCACAAATAATCACACATGCCAACTACAGGAAAACACCCAATTTATGTAAAATGCAGCAATAAATACAGCATAATTGTGAAAAAAATTGAATTACTAAAATAAAAGGAAGTTTTCTTCATATTCCTACTGAAAAATCGAACAAAAGTGATACAAGGAAATGTCTGTACATCACTAATTTCAACACAGACATGTACCCTGCAACCCCTTCAAATATTCCCAAATATCAATTCAGTGGTCAAATAGATACGGACTCTTATTTTTATCAGCAACAAACTTCAACACTGCTGTTTTAAGACTCTTAACAGATCATGCTTGTTAATTTCAGATGTTTAGCTCTGCCTGCCTGAAGTAACAAAACAGTGGCTTACAGTGCTGGACTTTGGTACAATTAATACACAGTGCTAGAAGGTTGGATGAGTGGGTAAAGTCAAGGACGGTAGGCTTGACCCTTCTGGAAAGGAAGTCAGCATTTACTGTCCCAAAGATGTAGACATTTATATGTTACTAAGCTTGAACTAATCACACTTTCTGGTTATGGAAATATGTTTAGTTCACAAAGGCCTGATTTTGGTGCGAGGTAACTCAAGAGGTCAGAGCACTGTCATCTCCACTCTTTCCCTGCAAACAGGATGAATTGTGGAGCATGGACATGAGGTAAAAGTTCAGCTGCCTAGTACAAGTAAAATAAAGAGAAGTCTAATCCTGAAATATACATCTTCTCTTTGCTCATCAGAAAAACAACAGTTACATGCTTTTTGTGGCAAAGCTTTATGCTCTCTCCTTCACTAAAAAAAAAAAAATAAAAATAAATGAACTGGTGTGACTTCCCAGACAAACTGCAAGACGCACATGGGATGCGTGTCAAAAGAAGTGATGACGCAATATCACAGCTAAGGGACACTAAGTGTTAATGACACGGTTGACTCAGCATCATTCAAAGGGCTGTCCTGAATAAGATATGGTAAACAAATCATCAACCAGAATAATTTCTGAGCAAATGTGCAAACAACACACACAGTAAAGAATAATAGCTGAACTCCAACTTCAGGTTATAGTGGTTACTGCTGCCCCCAGAATTTCAGTTTCTTTATATACCAGTAATCAAACTTTTGCAACTTTCTAATTTTCCTACTGAAGTTGTTTTCCAGAATTCAAAGCTTTATGAACATGCTTATGTATCTTACACTTCCAGAAAACTGAATTAGTTTGTTACCAGGCAAGATACAAAGCTACATTTCAACCACAACAAAAGCCAGAGGGAATAATACAAACACAGTACATAAATTGTATACTACACAGAAACCAAATACAGAAATAAACAATGTATTCAGCAGTAAATAACTCGTGTATAAAAATGACATCATCAAGTGCACAAGAATATTTTACAAGAGCTAATGAACCTACTACCATCAGAAGTTACTAAAAAGTGAACTAGATTCTAAAATATATCAAAATATGCCTGGTAGCAATATGTTATAACAGACTGCTAAACAATAATGGGAAGGCTTTTCTAATATGGGAAAGCCAGAAATCCCAGGTAAAAACAGATTGGGGTAAGCTTAAAGGGAGAGTGTCAATGTTGCAGCTTTCAGAACACTTTTTTTGTTTTCATCACCAATGCATAGTTTAAGTGATGAAAAGGGGACCCATGTCACTGAATCGGCACTTTTCTACTTTCTTTTACAGAAAATTCACTGTTTTTGCTTAAAGAGCGTCCCGCTCTCTCAGTCTGGCAAGGGAAGACCACCCACAGTGTGACGTCATCATAACACACCCCTTCTCCACCTTTCTTTTTTTTTTTTTTTTAAATATAACCCTGCTTGACATTTCCCAGGATCGTTTACCTTCCCCAGAAAAAACAAGTACTGCCTTACTTTAGTTCCTATCTAGACAACCTTCAAAGTTTGTTTACTGAATAGAACGCCTTTGATCATGTAATTTCAAACTAGCCTATTTAGTCTTGGTTGAATATAAAAGGAAGTGCTCTGGCTGCATTAAAGTCATAGCGTTTAAATGGTAAAAGAAATATATATATATATATATATATATATATATATATATATATATATATATACAGCAGTATCTTGGCAGCGATATCGGTATGTACTTATCAATTCCTTCATAACTCTAAATTGAGATGCAGTAAGAAAAAGCAGCAATATCTGTGCTGTATGTATTGTTCTGTACCAATCACATTCATAGCTGTCAACTTAGCTTAGCAATCAGGAACAAATTTTAAATAAATACTCTAATTTCTTTGAAAAGGTAATCAACAATGGGCTTTGCATCATCCAACATTTTCTGAACAAGAAGCACAAAACTCGTGCAGCATTATTAACTCAGTGTAATCCTAGGTAATTTAGCAGGAAATCAAAAATGTTGTGAGGGGCGAGACGAAAACACATCAGGGATAGTTGAGATATGTAAGCATTCCCGATATTTTAACAATATGCCAGTGCACCCAAATAGTAAATCTCCCTTTAACAGACCTGAAGAAATTGTTGAAAACTGTCTTTCTGTAATGGGGTTCATGTTCCAAACCTGTAAAAAAATATATAGTGAAACCTGTTTCAAGAAATGTAACCCGTTAGTATCTTGAGACATTTCTGCCAAACAGTTTGCAACTGTTTCTCCTGGCTGCAATAGACACATTTATTGCAATGCTGCCTGAAGGGAATAGGCTGAACGGCTCTTCGGAAACCCGATGTCACTCACTGCCTTTTATTCAAGGGTTTAGGAATCACTGCATCGGACAGCCTAACCTAAGGTGCAGGCAATGTTTTAGGGAAGCTTGACAAATGCAAGCTTATCTCTGCCATCGGCTGCTTAGCTTTTCAATATTTTATCTCCAAAGATTACAGATAACTGAAATAATTATCAGGGATAGCCAGGCATACCTTTTAAATATTTAACTATTAGAGATATTGGCTAACAAATAAAACGTGAATTAAGACACATTTTCAGAAGTAAAATAACTGTATAACTATGGCTTTTAACTATGTACTGGAATTGTTTTTGTATTTTACAATATTTTGTCTTGTTTTCAACTTTATGTATTGGAATGTCAGCTATGATGCTGCGGCAGTGCAGTACCGGATCCGTAAACGAATGCTGATACTGCATTTGCGGTAACGGCTGAAGCGCTTACGCGCCTAGTGATTTACATGCATCAAACTGTTTTTTACATTAATGCCAAGCAGCTTGCTGCAGTTTTAGATGAGATTTTTTTGTTTTTTTTTGTTATTTTTACCTTGCTGGAGAAGATGGATTTTTGGTAGCTCATTGTCTTTAACCCCATAATTTCTTTAGTTAGAAACATCTGGGGTCTCCCTAGTTGTTTGATATTTCTAGTGAGGTACCTTCCAAAAGAGGCATTATACTTCATAACTGACCTAATCAGTGCTGAGTATAAGGAAGCATTGATGTCTCTCCATTACAATAATATTCCATTGGAAATTAGTTGTGTTAAACAGAGAGGTTTTCTGACTATTACATGATGATTAAAAAAGGGAATTATTGACCCTTGATCAAAGGTCCCTAACAACATTTTTATTTGTTGATGCTATATGCTGGTTGCCTACCAGATTTGACAGTATTGCCTTTTTTTTTTGCATTTAATTTCAACACATCAGTTATTTATGCAAGTTGTTGCTGAAGTACACTTTTATCTGCTCTTTTGCATATAGTTGTTGTCTTTCGGCTTTTTAGGGGTCGCCACTGCAGAATTCCGGTCCGCTAATGATTGGCAGTAGATTTTCACGAACGCCGAGGTGCCAGCTTAATGTTCAACCTTCAACGAAGGCATGTCCATTTACTCTGCACTTATCACTGCTTGTTAGTAGCCTTCTAATTTATTGCCTTCTGCATTTGTTTTTGTCATTTGTTAATTTAATTGCATTTATTTGAACTGTATTTGCCGTACTGTTGCTACACGCTTGGGTGTGCTGGCCTGCACTACAATTTGAATTGTATTTACTGCTGTTTTAGCTGCTTTTCTGTAATAAAAAAAAAATTCTAAGCTTGTTTCCTGCCTTTCCTGTAACTAGTCAAGTCCAGATACAGACTTGCTGTATCCAGGACTGTTGGTAAGCTTCTGAGACCCCCAAGCCTTTCTGTGTTGGAGGGAAGCCTTCTAGCTTATCAGTGGGAGTGGTAAGCACTAGGTAGCCTATCTACCATGGGAAGAGTGGGTTTTGGCCCTGAAATTGTAGTTCATTGGCCATTTGGGCAGTTTTTCCATCTCTTCCTACTTTCTGGTTAAAAGCCTGTTTTGAGTTTGGTCCCCGCCTTTCCTATAACTAGTGTAATCCAGGTACAGATTTGCTGTATCCAGGACTGTTGGTAAGCTTCTGAGCCCCCCAAGCCCTTCTGTGTTGGAGAGAAGCCTTCTACCTTATTAGTGGGAGTGGTAAGCACTAGGTAACCTATCTACCAGAGGAGGAGGAGTGGTTTCTGGCCCAGAAATTATAGTTTATTGGCCGCTTAGTAAGCTTTTCCATCTCTTTCAACCTTCTGATTTAAAAGCCTATGTTTGCGCTTTGTTTCCTGCCTTTCCTGTTACTAGTCTAAACCAGGTACAGATATGTTGGAGGTAGGTACTGAAGTGAAGATGAAAAGAGGATTGGGCGGTTTAGGGTTAGGAGTTGGGGACTGTTGTAGGGAAGTGTTGTTTGTTTAGAGATGTTATAGTTTCAGTGAAGTGTTTGTTGAAGGATTCAGCAATACTGCTGGAGGAGGGGGGAATGGACGGCTGGGGGGTATCAACCTTCCTTGGGTGGAGGATAGTGTTAATAGTGGACCAGAATTGCTTAGGGTTGTGGTTGGTAGAGTTTAGGGTCGATATATAGTAGAGGGATTTGTCTAATTTTATTTGCTTTTTGGCTTTATTGCGCATTTCAAGGAATGATTGCCTATCTGAGTTATTTTTGTTAGTTGTCAGTGCTCCCAGGCCTTATCTCTGGATTTCATTAGGTTTTGGTGGCCTTTTGTAACCAAGGGGCATGCCTTGATCTGACTTTGGCATTTCTTACAGGAGCAGGGGTGTTTAGGATGGAAAGGAAGGTACTGTTGAAGAAGTGGACAGTCTCATCTAGGTTGAGGTATTTTAGTGGTGACCAGTTAATTTTTTGCAGGGAGGAGATGGAGTTGGGGTTGAAGTTGGACTTGTTCCATATTTGCCTGTGGATAATGGGCTTGAGACTGTCTGTATGGTGCCGAATTAGGAAAGTGTGGGAGTGGTCACTAAGACTGTCAGGTAAGCAGCCTGCTAGGCAAGAGTGAGGGGCTTTGTTGACTAGGATCCAGTCAAGTAAGGTATGATTGTTAGGGTTTTTGTTGATTCGGGTAGGGGATTGAATGAGTTGAGTGAACCCATGGAGACTAAGGTGAATGGTTGGGAGATTGTTATTACAGGATAGCCAGTTGATGTTAAAGTCATCGAGAATGATGATGGTTTCCTGGTGTAGAGATAGAGTAGCCCAGCTCAAGAGATTCTCTAGGGGTGTAATATTTTGCCCTGGTGGGAAATAGCATCCTATGATATTTATTGTTTTGTTTGGGTTTAGTTTGAGATTGGCATAAAGGATTTCTTCATTGTTGTGGTGAGAGGCAGATGAGATCAGGAGTTGAATATTGAGGTGGTGTTTAAATATCAATGCTACACCACCTTCTTTTTTGGACAATCTGTCTATGCGAAGGATGTTGTATTCAGGTGGAAGTATTTCCTCACTTTTGATGTAAGGTTTGAGCCAGGTTTCAGTTAGGAAGAGAATATCTGGGGAATATATGCTTATGCTGGCATGTAGTTCTTGGATTTTATCTCATATACGTCTGATGTTTAGGGACATTATAAGTAGGTCTGTTGTTTTTTTTGTTGGCTAGGAGTTGAGTTGTGGGGCGGTTGCTTGGACTAGGGTTTGTGGTTGGGTTAGATTTGGGAGGACCAGAGTTTGGATGGATGTCTCCAGTGAGGGCTAGTTTATGGAGGGTGTTTAGGATATGTTTTATATACAAAGTAAATTGCTTATGGTATCTTAGGGATATTTTATTTCTGAGTGTGTTAGGTGTTTGGTAATGGAGTGTGTGTATTGGGAGGATGTTTTTGGTGAAAGGGGTTGTGTAGTTATAGTGTAAATGTTTGAGGGAGGGTGTTGAGAGAGTACAGTGGAAGTTGTTGGGGCATGTGACTGTGGAGCCTTGGTAGGATGTAATGTGAGCTAGAACTATGCAGGTTAGGATTGTTATATTAGGTAGTAGCATGATTGTGTTGGATGTAGGGGAGGGGGATGCTAGTGGTGTAGCCTAATTGGAGGTAATTAGGGGTGGGGTTAAGAATAAATGTAGAGGTACTGGGGGTGGGTGAGAATGGGGGGCAGGGAGCAAAGTGAGCATTGCGAACGGAGTGGGCTAGAACCCCCCAGTCTAAAGATTGCAGGGTAAGTGTCTAAACAGCCAAATTGTTAGGAGTTATTAGAATCTAGTAGGGAAAATCAATCTATAGACCTGATTTCAGCTGTGTCCTTTCTGGGTAGATACTTAGTTTGAAGCTGACAAAAAGTGGCAGTTTAAGTACCTTTTTGCCTCTATTTTACAAGTGGGCAATTCCAGTGTATCTACTGGGTTACCTGTTTTTCACCTAGAGCTTTATCTTGGTTTACTGATAACTAAAAAGAAAAAGCTTTACTGGGGAATGTATTTACGGCTGATGGGGGTGGGGAGCATCTGCTGTTCCTAGCCATTGGTAGAGCAAGTTATTTCTGCATTACACCAGGTACTTTCAACAGTAGCAGGCTAAGAGGGAAATGTATCTAGACACCTATAGTAACTTATTTTCTTTTTAAGGCCCTTGAGTCCTTGTGGCTGGTTTCTTCACTGCAGATATGAGAAGATTTATAACACAGCATATACCCACTTCTATGGAACAAACTAACTCTCCAAGTTAAACAGTGTGACACACTGTCTTACTTTTAAAAAGGATAACGGGTTGGGTATTCATAAAGTCTCCCCTGGCATGACTGCCCTGGCCCTTCTTGAAAAGGGAGGAAAGGTTTAAGTATAGGTACTGGCAAAGTGGAAATCATCTCCTAGGAACCTGTGACATATGACTAAGTCACATGCCTGTATGAAAGTGGAATTAGTGTACCTTACATGTGTTTAGGCCTGCTTTACTGGTGACTTTTGGTGACCTGCATGGACTTGCAGTATGTGTGAGTGGAGGAGTATGTGCTGCCTTGTCTGCGTCAAAGGCTTTTCAAGTATGTCTAGAAGACTTTGACAAAAGGTATATGCATAGTATTTTTATAGACAGTATATGCACTAGTGAGTGAATTGCAAGACCATAATGTTTTTACATGACCACTTCAAAAATATCAAGCATTCATCATCATAAATTCCAAACAATTTCATAAATCTACATGGTTTCTCCCAAACAATCCAGTTTTCCCACTTGAATAGATAAACATAGCAAAAGGGAATCTCTCCTAGACTGGTCACTTATTAACAGTACCACCCACAACTATCTCTCTGGATGCCTTCCAAATAATTTAAGTGACCATAGACCTACCTACTTAATCCATCATCAGCTCAACACACCCAGAACCATAGTTTTCAAAGTCATACAAAATACCAAAACCTCTCCAATGAAACATTCTTAGACATGCTGAATACATGCAACTGGACATCACTCCATCATCTCCAACTTGAGCAGGCCATAACATACTTCAATGACACATTCCTAGCTATTCTAAATAGCTTAGCACCAACTCATGCATATCATGTTAAAAGTAAGAGATTGCCCTGGATATCAAAAGAAACTTAGTCTTCAAAAACTATGGGACAAAACCTGTTTTCAATACCAGAAAACAGAAGACAAAACTCTGCTAGCATACCAGCAGCTCCACAATCAAACAAAACAACTCAAACTAGACAAAAAAATTATTATACATCTATGCAAAACAAATATGAAAGCAATCCTACAAATTCCTGGCAAGCAATTAATCACTCCTCCATCCAGTAAAGCTACAACCCCAGAACCAACAACCAAAGCGTGAGTATTGCTTCACAAATCAACACCTACTTCATAAACACCATCCTGTCCTTAGTTACAGGGAACAATTCCACCCCACTGTCTCTTCTACCTAATGTGGAAACTAACAACTCTTTTGACCTCAGTCCTGTCCCAACTAACACCATAAGAACAATGCTGAAAAAACTGAAGCCTTCTTCCTTAGCAGCTGACCAACTACCCAGTGAGTACCTCAAACTGTCAGTTGATGCCATAGCTCTGCCTATCTCCATTCTGGCAAATAGGTCTATAGCAGAACAATATGCCCCAAAATTATGGAAAATTTCCTATATCACCCCTCTAGATAAAGGAGGAACATCAACAGAATTAAACAATGACAGAGCCATAGCCATCCTTTCCCCATGTGTCAAAATTCTGGAAAAATGTGCCCACACTCAATTACTACAATACCTGTTATCGCACAACTTTATCTCTCCTTCTCAACATGGTTTCAGACTGAAACACAGCACCACCACAGCCCTAATTAATTTCTCTAACACCAACTGAGAAATTCAAACCAGCAAGTAGCATCAATCTTCCTAGACATGTCAAAAGCGCTCGACACTGTCTTCCATCAGAAACTCCTTAGTACTCTTGCCTCATTAAACCTGTCAAAGACTTCCCTCTCCTGGTTCCTAAGCTATCTTTCTGACAGACAACAAGCAGTAAGATGGAAATCCAAACTCTCACCACTTCTGCCTGTCTCAGTCGGAGTCCCCCAAGCGTCCATACTAGAACCCCTTCTTTTCACCATCTTCTCCAATGATCTAGCCTCATCCACAACACACGCTTAAAGTAGTTCAGTATGCAGATGATTCAACATTAATCTGCTCAACAGATACCTTACCAGACCTAATGATATAGAAATGTATCTAAGTAAATCACAACAAATCCTCGACTCTAAAAGACACAGTTAATGCTATTTACCAGCAGCAAACATTCACCGACCACACCTCCTTTCACCAATTTCCATCTTGCTGAATATCTCCATGTTCAAAAGTTTATATCAGCAAATGCACTGTACATTTACTAATATAAATTCGAAGTTCTCTGCAGAGATCGCGGTAAAGTGTGGTTTGGGAAATTCATCCCTTTCCTCACTGTAGTGCGATCTCGGTTGGAATATATAGTTAGCAGGGGGTGTGGGAGGTGCAGTCCCCCCACTTAGGTATAGGAGTTTCCTTTGCCTGAGCTCCTATATTCACATCATGTAATCTGTTCGGCAGCAATGTTGAATCTGCTGAATTAGTTCAGCTGATCCAATATTGTGCTGTGTTCAGCATTTTGGATTTCATTTTTTTTTCGGTGTGTGGAATGGAAATAATTTCTCCTTTCGACATTTTAATAGTAAACCATATATATATTTTTTTTCATGTCAACTCGTATACATGCTTTCATGCTATCATAGGTTCATAGGTTGATACTAGGCTATCGGCCCTAGGGCCTATACAAGCCTAGCCATAACAATTCCCTGGCTATTTCTTCCCACAATATTTACTTCCCTAGACTCCTGTCTAGCAGGGCGAATGACATGATCCCCGGGGTGAATTTCCTATCTCCCATCCAATCATCAAGGTTCCTTTTGAAGAGGCCAAAGTGGCGCACTTCTTGACATGTATGGGCAGTCTATTCCAGAGTCTGGGTAGTCTCTGGGTCAGGAACCTATCCCTCCAGCATGTTTTGTTGATTGTGATGACAAGGTTTGGATCCCTGGAGTATGTGGCTCTGAGGGATTGGGATTTCTTTAAGTGTAGCATGTCCAACAGCTCTGGGTTTGACATGGCCTTGTATGTTAAGCAGACATCACCTCTGAGTAGACGATATGCAACAGAGTATAGCTGGAGTTTTTTTAGATGGTCAGCATAGGGCATCTGCTTTAGGTCTGTGATTCTTTTAGTGAGGTATTTCTGTGGCCTTTCCAGTTATTGTAGATGTCTTGAGAGGTACATACCAAACAGGGCATTGTATTCTACAATGAGTCTAATGAGGGATGAGTACAGTGGGATAATGACCTCCTTTTTTCTGAATGAAAAGCCCTTAGTGATGAGGTGTGCCACATAGAAGGATTTCCTGACAGTTGTGACGATGTGGTTATCGAAGGTGAGAACACTGTCTACCTGTGTCCCTAAGTCTCTTATCACACTTTCGGTGTTTAGTGTACTGCCACCTATGTGGTAATTCACAGGTACATGTTTTTTCCCAAAGGGGATCACTATACATTTCTTGGCATTGAGCTTGAGCCCATGGCTCTGGCACCAAGCATCTGTTTCTGTAAGGCCCTTTTGTAGAATATCCACATCATTTGAGGATTCAATAATGGCTCCAAGTTTGTAGTCATCTACAGACGTTTTTAGCCAGAGTCCCTTAGTGTTGACCTGTACTTCAGAGAAGTAGATGCCAAACAAGAGCGGTAACAGGACTGAACCCTGAGGTACTCCACTTGTCACTTACCTGGAGCTGGATTTGGAGTCGGCTACTTTTACAGTGTGGGTTCTGTCGGTAAGCCAGTTGGCAACCCATTGAGTGACGTAGGGATTAATGCCCAGCTTAGTAAGTTTATCTATGATTCCCGAGTGGGTGATGGTATTGAAGGCCTTGGCGAGGTCAAGATAGGCTGTGTGGACCACCTTACCCTCGTCCACAGCTCTGGAGACTGATTCGAAGAAGTCAATCAGGTTCAGGAGACAAGATCAGCCCTTCACAAACCCAAACTGGGTGGGGTCCAGTCTTTGAAGGTTGCCAATGTCTTTGTTTATAAGTTCCGTGATAATACTTTCCAGGGCCTTGCAGATCAGGCTCGTCAGACTTATGGGGTGGTAGTTCCCAGGATCCAAGGTGGATCCCCCTTTGTGGAGTGGGATAACTGTAGCTGTGCGCCACTCAGTGAGCACGAAGCCTGAGGTGAAGCTATGATTAAACATGACACTTAGGTGAGGTGCCAGTTAATTTTGTAGTTCATGTAGTACACAGCCCGGGATGTCATCTGGTCCCATGGATACTGTATTCTTAGCTTTGGAGGGTGTGGTTTTTATCTGTGTGGCAGTTATTTAGGCCAAATTTGGCAATTTTTCAGTATTGAGATGGGCCCTTTAGGGGGTGATAGGAGTGTGAAGTTGGCACTGAATCGATCTGCCAGGATATTGGCAATATCCTTGGGATCAGTATATTTAATGCCATTCTGTTGTAGCGCAGATCTGAGCATTGCTATTTGAATTCTAGACATAGCTACAGAATGTCTTGTGGTTGTCTTTGGAATCTTTGGCAATTTTATTTTCGTAACTAGCTTTGGAGGATTTTATGAGGGATCTCAGCTTCTTACTGAGGCTGATAAGGGAGTTTTTTGCATCCTGGGATTTTCCTCTTTTCTGCAACAGTTTCTTCCGTTTGTTTATGGCAGGGGACCACAAGATTGGCTTCCTTTTTTGGAGGAGAGCGTCTTGGTTTTATTTGGGATGGCATGATTCATGCATGAGTGGATGTGCTCATACAGTGCCTTAGTGTAGGATTCAGCAGCTTTCAGTTCCTGCCTGCATGGGTGTCATGAAGTTTGTCACTTCTGGCTTGAGTAGCATGAAGTTGGCTTTGGAGAAGTTTTTTATGGAGGTTTCCTTACTGGGGGGTGGGGGAGGGATGTGGATGTCAAGGGTGATTAGCTTATGGTCAGACCTGACCAACAAGGGGGTGACCATAGGTGTGGAGCATCGATTTCCCATGTTGGTAATGACCAGGTCAAGGATATTGGAGCCCTGGTGGGACTATGGATTAGTTGATCCAGGGCATTGAAATTTATGAATTCCAAGAACCGCTGGGCAAAGGTGGTTGGTACATGAGTAGTTTTTCCAGTTAATGGCAGGGTAGTTGAAATCACCCAGTATTAGGGTGTTTGATTGTACCTTAATATTTTCCAGTATGTTTAGAAAGGTGTAGTGAGAATCTTGGGGCATGGTGGGAGATCTGTAGCAAGCTACAGTTTGGATTGCAGTCTTACCTAGTGTTAGTTGCACCCGGAGAATTTCAGACACATTGTGTTGGATAATGAGTCTGGTCGTGTGAATATCCTTGGTGAATATGGACGCCGCTGCACCTTTAGCGTTTCGGTCCTGGTTTCGTGGACGAAAAGTGTGGTAAGAGTTGTAGCCTGGTATTGCAGGGGTGCTTTCTGGAGCCTTGAACCAGGTTTCAGTTACTGCACAGATATCGATGTTCTCCATTTTTAGGAGTGCCTCGAGAGAGTGCATTTCGAGGTTTAGACTTTTAGCATTGAGTAGCATTACCTTCAAATTTTGCATGCATGTACCTGTTATGGTGGTGGTTTTGTCCTTTGAAATTTGCCTAAAAAGGCACTATAGGGGTGGCAAGAGCCTTAGCCAGTCGAAAGGAGACATGCAGTGTCACAATGGACTATGGTTCCTTAACAAGCTGCATGTCTCCTATCGACTGTTTTGAAACATTTCTCATTACTCTATATTTTATTTCTCACTGTGGATGATGTATAGCTGCACCACAAATGTGTCATTTACACTGGGCTGTGCATGCTATATAAACTGAGTGTACACTGTTCAGTTCACTGCAGGACCATAACAGACTCACATGATCCCTAAAACAATATCTCTTTGTGCTGTACTGTGCATCTGTGCTTCAGACCATTTTCTGATGTTAGTTTAGGAAAGTTCAACCCAACCCATAAATCATGAAATTTTGGTTGTTGCTGTGATATAAGATGGTCGTTTAAAAAGAATGTGTTCCCCTCACACTATATTCTGTTTATACAGCCCTTCCCAACATGAGAAGCTGATATTTGTGGTTTCTCATATTTCCATTGTAATTTATTTCTCTGTCTCTGTTGCATGTCTGCTACAGGCTCATAAATAATGCACTTAAAATTGTATCCACAGATTTTTTGTTTTTTATTTTCTGTAAATTGAAATAGCCACACAAAATCAATAGTTTCTTAAACTTTTTTATCACATGAACTAAAATGCTGACTAAATCTATAAAACAGTGACGTTCTTGTCATGTCCCAGGCACAGTATGTGGTAAGAGAAGCTTGAATTAATCGTCTTCCATATAATTAATTACTCTAAGCTCGCAGCCATCATCCTTGGATATGTGTTAAGCAATTTGATCTTGGCCCCTGGATTAAACAATAGGTGCATTCAAAGGTGAAAATGACCATATTCAGCTTGATGAGGCACTAACTACATTGTCTTCTGCATTGATCCCTAATTTTCATTTAAGTGAATGAGAGGCATAAATGATGGTCTGTTTACAATGTGTCCATTTGTTCAATGCATTTCTTTATTTGAGTTTGTCAACTAAGTAATGCACTCACTCATTACAAAGTAGTGAGTTTAAACATAGCTTAGTTGCTTCCAGTGGAGAATCAATTGTCAGATTTTTTTTTCTATTTCATGTATTTATTTATTGGATCATGAGGGGGATGGTTGATATCCCTCTTTAGGAGTTGATGAATTTGTATCACTTTCTACAGAATTCAGCTCTGAGAACACATGGTCACAACATAAGGCTGTATGAGAGGTTAGTGCAGTCTTTTTTCTTGACTATTAATATTATTTCTTTAGAATTTTACTTTTTATTGGTGGTGACAGTGGGATTATGATCTGAACTTGGTAGGTTTCGTGACTGGAAGATGTAATGTATGTGTTAAGTGAACTGCTGGAGGAGCAGATAAGTAAAGTTATGAACGGATTGTACATTCTTTTGTAACATTTTGTGATTTAAATAGTTTAAAAGTTTGTAAACTAGGGTTCGTTTATTACAGATTACCCATTTTATTGCATAGTATATGTAACAAGTTGTTTTCAATATGTGTGAGATTTTCTCACTTTTTTTTACTTCTAGTTGTTTAACTCTGTTAGGCCAGGCTATTTCTTTTTAACAAGTGTTATTTGATAGCCAACCCATTTATATAATATTTTCTACAGATTATAGAGACATTTTTATACTTGTGTATGTATATAAAATTCTTTGCAACTTTTTATACAGACTAGGCAAGCATTTGTATATTTATCTAGGATATATTTATAAATGTATGCTTTTTGTGTGTGTGTGTGTGTGTGTGTGTGTGTGTGTGTGTGTGTGTGTGTGTGTGTGTGTGTGTGTGTGTGTGTGTATAAATGTACAGGCCTTTATGTATGTGCAGTTTGGGAGTAGTCCTGTATTGTCTGAGGTAGGAATGTGACTGCCTAGCTGTAGCTAGCTTCCTTATAATGATCTTATTATCTGCATTTAGACATTTAGTGGCATAATCAAAAATTAGTGACATGGCCTTTCACCTTCAACAGGTCTACAATCATTTTTTACATAAAATTTTTCCACCCCAGCAATAGATGATACAATGCCTTTTCTGGGTTTTTGTGGAAAGGAGTCCATGTGCAGTCTTGGAATGGTTCTCAGCATCTCCCCCCCCCCCATAAGACATGCACAAAAGAGGGTGCTGGTCACTGGCCTTTTTGTAGAGGTAGACTTCCCTATCATGACTTCTTGGTTCCTGTCTCTGAGCTAGTTGGCTATCCAGTGGGTGGGTGACTATAGGGGTTTTATTGACAATTTCAAGAGCCGAGCAACTATACCCAAGTGGAGTATTGTGATTAATGCCCTGGCCAGACTGAGGTAGGCAGTATGCACAATTTTGTCCTTATCCATTGCACTGGTGAGCATCTCTAACAAGTGTACTAGGTGAAGTAGGCATGGCTTGCCCTTGATGAAACCAAACTGGTTTGTATCCAATGTCTGAAAGTTTCCTATGTCATTATTCAGCATAGCCATGATAACTCATAGATTCACAGACTGTTATTAGGCTAATAACCCAGGGTGGCCTTTCTAAGCCTAACCAAATTTTACCAAAAGAATAATGTTGGGATGTACCTTACAAGACACCTGCAACAACTGGAAAGACCACAGAAGTACCTCACCAAGAGGATCACTGGTCTCAAGCAGATGCCCTATGCAGCTCGACTGAAGAAACTCCAGCTGTACTCGGTTGCATACCGCCTACTCAGAGGTGATCTCTGCCTGACATACAAGACCATGTCCAACCCAGAATTGATGGACATGCTCCACCTAAAAACATATCCCCGGCCACACACTCCAGGGATCTAAACCTCACCACAACAATAAATAGGACATGCTGAGGGATAGATTCCTGTCCCAGAGACTTCCAATGCTCTGGAACAAGATTCCAATCTACATTAGGTAGAGCTCCTCGCTAACCCTCTTCAAGAGAAACCTTGACGAGTGGATGGGAAACAGAAAGTTTACCCCAGGGATCACTTCAATGGCTCTACTGGACAGAGGCACAGGAACTAATCTAAGGGGGCAGCGAAAGCCAACACATTCCAGCTAGGCTTATAAATGCCTTCGGGCAGATAGCCTAGTACCTACCTATGAACCTATTTGTTGTCATTTCCTGCATTTCTGTGCAATATGCAACTGGGATTTCCTTTCAGTTATAGAAATTAATTATCCCAGGGATACATAAGTACACATTTTGGTGATATTTAATTGTAGGATGCACCTTCCCCTGACTGCACTGGCAGTGGACAGTGTCAACTGAGTGACAGCAGAATACAACTGAGGACATAACTGAATGACAGGGGTATATGCTATTAATGACAGTGAAGCTTTGTAAAGAAATGTCAACACCATGACCATGTAGAAAGTTTACATCCAAGATAAATAATGGCTTTTATCTTTCATTGCATATTTACTTGGGGTACCTTACTAATTATTATTATTTTGAACCTGTTAAAAGAAATGATATTCAGGTGTAGACTAATTAATTATTATATTAAAATTTGATACTGTTTTACATCTCTCCTTCAGAAGTGTAGAGATTTAGTCCTTTTGGTTTGGTTTTAGGTTTTGGACTCAAATAGTAATTTTAATAGTTAATTAATTTGTATGAGTTACTCACATTTTGAGGTTTTGCTGAGTTCCATTTTAGCATCACTGCTTCTGTGTGCACTTGCATCAGTCTTGCTGTAGTAGGCAAGACAGTATGACAAGGTAAGCAATATAGCAAGCATACCCATAACCAAAAGTCTGTGACAGAAGTGGTATGCATAGCAGTGAATAGGATATGCACACAAGTATGGTTATTTAATAAGTAAAATTACATTTTCCAACTTTAAGACATTTTTTAGCTTTATTAATTGCAGTCCTAATATACGTGTGTGTATGTGTGTGTGTGTGTGTCTATATATGATAAAGGTGAACATGACTTAGCAATAATACTTGGAACATCCTGTTATGTTCAGAGTGCTCTGACAGTTCAGATACACCCTCATCTAGCACTATAACTCCTCTTCTTGTACATATAAAGAGAGTTGCCATGTCCATAGCTTATGATTTTTAGCAACTGTCCAATCTGCAATGTAAAACTGGTAAACTGGTGTCATTCCTTTTACATAGGCAGTAACAGGTTCAATACTGGCCTGAGACACTGGTTGAACCAGCTATGCTTCTGATAACAACCTCAGAAGATCTCATTTATATTTTACAATTTTCTAGAATCAAATTTATTCAAGCTTTGGAAGTTGATGGGTACATTTTTATCTTAGATTTTACTTTAAAGTATTTCTTGATGAATAATGTTTTGATTATTGAAGATCAGTGTTTGAAATTTTGAGGGCAGGATTATCTCCAGCTTCATATTTTAAGTTTACTGCTGCATGCCCAAGGGACTAATTGTTGCTACTGAGAACTGCAACAACTCTATTAGATATAATCTCCCCAGCAGTGTAACTGTTTTAATAGGGATCTGTGTTATAACATCAGATTGCCAAAATATTGATTATCATAACATCCAACCCACGTTATCAAAACATCAAGCAACATGGACTTCCCAGAAAGTCAAATGTTCATAGGTTCATAGGTTCATACTAGGCTATCTGCCCGAGGGCATTTACAAGCCTAGCCCATAGTTTTGTGGCTTGCGCCACCCCTTTAGTATGGGGAACTATACCCATTATTTTGCTGTGCCTCTGTTGAGCAGTGACACTGAGGTAATCCCTGGGGTATATCTGCGATCTCCCATCCATTGGTCAAGATTTCTCTTGAACAAGGCCAGCGAGGTGCTCTGCCTCACATATACCGGGATTTTATTCCACAGCATAGGGAGTCTTTGGGTGATGAATCTATCCCTCCAGCACATCCTATTAATAGCCGTGTCGAGGTTTAAGTCTCCCGCCCTTGTGGCTCTGACGGATCTAGATTTTTTGAGGTGAAGCATATTCATCAAATCTGGGTTTGACATGGCCTTGTATGTTAGGCAAAGGTCACCTCTGAGCAAGCGGTAAGCGACTGAATAGAGCTGGAGTTCTTTCAGTCGGGCAGCATAGGACAGATGTTTGAGACCCTTTATCCTTTTGGTGAGGAACTTTGTGGCCTCTCCAGCTGCTGCAAGTGTCGGGTCAGATACATTCGAATGGGGCATTGTACTCAATCATTGGTCTGATGAGTGATGAGTATAGGGAGACTATGACCTCCCTTGATCTAGATGAGAATCCCTTCATGATAAGGTGGGCAATGTAGAAGGTCTTCCTAACTACTTTAGCTACATGGGTGTCGAATGACAGACTACTATCAACCTGGGTCCCCAGGTCCCTGATAACTTCTTCTGTGCTCAGTGGATTGCCACCTATTTGGTAGCTAGGGTAACCTTGTTTTTCCCGAAGGGTATGACTATGCATTTTTGGCATTTAACTTTAGGCCATGGCTCTGGCACCAGTTATCCGCTTCTGTGAGACCCTTCTGAAGGATATCTGTGTCAGATGTGTTTTCTACTATGGCGCCCAGTTTGCAGTCATCTGCAAACTTTGTCAGCCATAACCCTCCTGTGTTTGCTTGTACTGGAAAAGTAGATGCCAAACAAGAGTGGGCCCAGGACTGAGCCCTGTGGTACACCACTTGTGACAGGCTTTGAGTCTGACATGGCGCCAGCAACTCTGACCCTGTGGGTTCTGTCACTCAGCCAGTTTGCAACCCATCTTGTGATGTATGGGTTAACATTTAAGCTGATGAGTTTTTCAATGATACCCGAGTGGGGTATTGTATCAAGGCCTTCGCCAGA
Source organism: Protopterus annectens (assembly GCF_019279795.1). Lineage (NCBI taxonomy): Eukaryota > Metazoa > Chordata > Ceratodontiformes > Protopteridae > Protopterus > Protopterus annectens. Next base: position 438,306,281 of record NC_056737.1, on the reverse strand, counting down.
TCTAGGTAGGCTGTATGGACTGCCTTTCCCTCATCAATGGCTTTGGTGACTGTTTCAAAAAGTCAACCAAGTTTAGAAGGCATGATCTGCCTTTGACAAAGCCAAACTGGGATGGATCCAAAGTCTGCAAATTCCCTATGTCTTTATTTATGAGGTCCATTATGATCCTCTCCATGGCTTTGCAGATAAGGCTTGTCAAGCTAATGGGCCGGTAATTTCCAGGGTCGGTGGAGGCACCGCCTTTGTGAAGTGGGACCACAGTTGCAGTGCGCCACTCCTGGGTGCGTATCCAGAGGTAAGACTATGATTAAACAGCTGTCCTAGCTGTGGGTTTAATTCCTCGTTGAGTTCGTGGAGCACACAGCCGGGGACACCATCAGGTCCCATGGATGCTGTGTTTTGCTTTGGAGAGAGCAGTTCTCACTTGGGCATTGGAGATGTTTGGGGGGCTGCAATCGCTTGGTATAGATATCTCTCCTTTTGGGGGGGGGGAGAAGTTTGCACTGAACCTGTCAGCCAGTATGTTGGCAATGTCTATAGGATCAGTAATCTTCACATCATTTTGAACTAGTTCTGAGCATATCTGGGAGTTTCCTCCCAGGTTTCTAACATAGCTAAAGAAGGCCTTATGATTGTCTTTTGAGTCTTTAGCTATTTTTCTCTCAAAATTTGCTTTGGATGATTTTATGAGAGCTCTTAGTTTTTTACTTATAGTGATCAAGGGTGTCTTACCTTTTAAGGATTTTGCTCTATCTTATAGTAGCTTCCTCCTTTTGTTGTAGAGTTTGTTTATGGCTGGGGTCCACCAGACTGGACGCTTGCCTTTGGTACAAAGAGTCTTTGTTTTGCTTGGGATTGCCTTATCCATGCAGTCCTGCAGGTGCTGGTAGAAGGCATTTGTAAGTGATTCAGCGGCTTGAATACTGTTTTCCGCCTCGGGGCCCTAAAGGAGAACACACTAGTCTTTAGGAGTGTGGAGTCGGCTTTAGAGAAGTTCTTTACTGTGGTCTTTTATTTCAGGTGGGGTGGGATGAGGACCTCCAGCAAGATTAGTTTGTGATCTGATCTCACCAGTGAGGGGTATACTTCCGGTGTTGAACATTGTGCTCCCATGTTCGTGATGATGAGATCAAGTATGTTTTCTCCTCTTGTGGGGATGGTGACTAGTTGTTCCATGGCATTTGAGTTTATGAATTCCAGGAACTTTTGGGCTAGGTGTTTGGGCTTGAGTAGTGTTCCCAGTCTATATTAGGGTAATTGAAGTCACCTAGTATGATGGTGTTTGGTGATACATTTATCCTCTAGTGTTTTCAGGAAGGCCATGTGAGGTTCCTGAGTTTGTGAGGGTGGCCTGTAACATGCTACAATTTGCAGAGCAGTCTTGCCTATGGTTAATTGCACCTGGATGGTCTCCGATGCATCGTGGGTTGCCACCAGTCTTGAGGTGTGGGTGTCTTTGATGAATATGGATACCCCTCCTTTCTTGGTATTGTCCGGATTTTGGGGCGGACGCATGATAAGAGGTAAAACCTGATAGTGCTGGGGTGCTCTCAGGAGCCTTGAACCAGGTTTCTGTCACTGCACAGACATCGATGTTCTCCATACTGAGAAGGGCCTCGAGTGTGTGCATTTTGAGATTTAGACTTCTGGCATTGAGCAGCATTACCCTTAGTTTTTTCCTTTTTGTGTTCTAGGGTGGTAGGTTTAGAATTTGAGCCTTGCCTAAAAAAGGCACTATGGGGGTGGCAAGAGCCTTTGCCAATATCCGGAATCCCAGGGGTGACAGGTGCAAGCCGTCCATTGCGAAGCAGCGTGGCTTGTCCAGCATGTCATCCCAGGCAGACAGACATTGGATCCCCTTTGAATGACACCAGAGTTTAAGCCAATTGTTAAAGCTGATCATCTTATCTCTGTATTGTGGCATCATTCTTGGTGAAGGTAGGATACTGCTCAAGGTCAGGGTCATACCTGCCTGGGCTACATAATCAGAGAGCTCCTCAATGTCTCTTTTCATGTAGTCCAAGGAGTGCGTCTCAGGTCGTTTACACCAGCGTGGACAATGACTGAGTCGTATTTGTACCTGCTGTTGAGAGACCTGAGTGCCATGCGTTATGTGGCGGATTCTAGCGCCCGACAGGCAGCTTACTGTGACCTTCTCCTTACTCAGTCTGGTGGCGGGGCGTCAGTGTGTCTGACTATGGAGTCACCAATGACTAGTGTGTCTGGCATTGTGTTTGGCCTTAAGGGCTGTGGACTGTTTGACACTCTGACTGTGAGGTCTATGTGTTGCAGGTGTTGTGTTCTGAGGTGGTGGTTGTTTGGGTGTCTGCTTTGGTGGCCTATGCTGTTTTGGTAGATTTTTGATCAGAGCCGCCGAAAATGAGTATGTCTTTGTGTGTTTATGTGTATGATTTGAGGTTGTGATGGTACTATGTGAGACTGGGTCTATAGTGTGTGTGGTAACCTTCTCCTCTGACTGGTCTTGCCAGTCCTATGTTGAGAGAGCTCAGCCTCCAGTTTGGCGTATAGTTGCATCTCTCGCATGTATTTGTGTTTTGTGGGAGGAGGAGAGGGTTGTCTGTACATGAGGCAATTGTAACATTGCCTCAATATTCCCAGGTTCACCAGCTGAGCAGGAGAGGACACCTTAGCAACTGATCCCTCGACATGCTAGAAGGACTAGACAAAAAACTTTAAAAGAGATTCCGGGGGATGTGGGTGACCGAGAAATAGGGTTTGCCTTTTGGGGTGCTATCTATAAGAGTGCCGTGATCAAGGTAATAAGTACTGTAGGAGCAAGTGCTAGGTTTAACAGATAGAGAAAAGTCTACTTGGAGTCAAGCAGAGATGATCTTTAGGTATTAGAGAAAGTGCTAGTAACAGGGGATGCCAAAGGTAAGATTGAAAAGAATGCACTCTGCAGTTTCAAAATTAAGAATA
>NC_056737.1:438234633-438302841 GCF_019279795.1 Protopterus annectens | reverse complement strand
ATAGGTAAAAAAGGCAAGAAATTTTAAATTTTGTAAAATAGTGCAGCAAGACAGTATCAGAGAATTGTGGCACATATGTTGTTATATTTAAAACGTAAGGATCTATTTGATTAACCTGCATTTTTCCATAGCTGCTGAAAATAATGAAGAAGATACAGAGCAGTGCCTGCATGCTAAATGGAAGTCTAAACAGTGATAAAACAGTAAGCCTTATAAGCATTACTTCTCTACATTTCAAAGAGAAGTTCCCCTGTCAGTATGGGCTGTAAATAAAAGCAGCACACACAGGAAACTGTTAGGCTTTCTGGAAGTGAGATTTACCCATCCCCCAGGGTACTGAAACCTGAGCTGAAAGAGTCAGAGCAGCCTGAATGTAAATATTAGGATCACATGACCTGACACCTAAACCAAAACAAAGACAGTAGCAGAAAATCTTGACACTCTCCCTTTAATCTAGTTGTTTTCAGTGCCCCTTGACGCTGAGCAGGCTAGAATTCTTCAAGATAAAACTCCTCAAATCCCACAATCAACCAAGGGCTTTGCCTTTTGCACCTCTCAGTATAAACAACTCCTTAACATTAGCAGGTTCAAGACAATCTTATAACGTGTTAAATAACAAAGTCACTGAAAAGTGCTTCAATTAACTAAATTAATACATACGAGTACCCAAGACAGAGAAGGCTATGCGTCACCCAGGTTATAGCATGTGTGCATGCACACATGTGCAAACAAGAGAAAAATAAAGTAGTAACAAGCATTCTACTAGAACAAATGACCTGACAGATTCCTTAGAACATACTCTGTTACCAAATGGAGGACAAGTTTTAAAACAGCAACTTTTATGCATGTTCTGACTGGCAGCCAACAAACCTCATGATCAAAAACTATTCTCACTTCTGAGGGTGAGGGCAATCAAAGCTGAAAAACTGCCATTACAGGACCCTGGCAAATAAGGGGTGACCAAACTCCTCCAAGTGTCTGCATGCACTTTATAACTGCACCACACACCTCTTAAATATTCCTTGTGGTTAGTCTTTCCAAAAAATTAGGGACATTTTTGTGTTACTGTCTTAGTAAAACTGCATTTTTATATAAATGCAGAAGCCAATGAATTGATAAGATGTCAAGGAAAAATTTCCCAGGTTTGCACCCATAGGGGACTCTAATGTCTTGGGAGCACAGGTAAGAACTAATAACACTGAGAAAGAGGAACCCAAGACCTCAGTATCAGATATCAAGAATGCTGACATTGGGGCAGACAGACCGTATCTAACTAACTTCTAGGAACCGCAATCAGAACAGGAGTTGTCGAAAACATTCAGTGCTGGAACCCATCAATATAATGGAACTGTAAACTTGCAGTATATATGACTTAAAAACTTCTATTGTGCCATAAATGCTGCCTCCTATAGCTTTGCATAATCCAACAGCCCTTGGGAGTGGGAGCATGCCCTGCATTGGGCTCTTGGCAAATAATGACACTAACCTATTTGTCTGACACCTACTCAACTAGTAAAATAGTTGAAATCAAAGATTTCAACAGCTGTCCTTGGACTCGGAGAGTTATTATAAGATGCCTTCACTACTTTCGTACGCACGTTGTTGCTAGAGGTTTCACAATGGAACATACTATTACAGAGCACTGAGAAGGGACTCTCTCAAGCTCTCAATGACCGAGCCAAATATACTGAAGGCAACTTTAAACACCTTGCGGTCTTCTGCTTGGTAGTCTCTGGAGCTGAAGCAACTGCAGTTAATGGCAAATCCATCACTTAGAAACATTCTGACAGTCGGATAAGTCTGTTTATACTACTGAAACTATTTTTTTCCCCCTCTGTGTCAAAGGACAGCTGTACTAAATCTACTAAACTCCTTACAAACATCAAACTTGCTTAGGTTATAGTTTCTCCAAAAAGTACAGTTTTGTACCTACCATAAATGTAGATGTTCGAGGATCCACATTGCTGCAGTCCTAACTATTGGGTAGTCCGCTGTCCAGTCGGCCCGAATACCAAAGTATATTGACGCCGGTCAGGGCGCATTAGACTGACGTCAGTACGTCAGGGTACTAATGCGCATGACCGACGTCATATCCTCAGTCTTTTCTTGCCCCAGATGTCAGAAGACCCTAAAAAGACAAGGCCAAATATACCTGCACCAAAAATATGTACAATATATACAAAATTACCAGCATATAACCTCACCTACACAACCACCCCTAAACACAGAGGGGAAGGAGGGATTGACTGCAGCAATGTGGATCCTCGAACATCTACATTTATGGTAGGTACAAAACTGTACTATGTTCTTCATTCCACATTGCTGCAGTCCTAACTATTGGGTAGAATCCCAAAGCAGAGGTAAGGGAGGCTGGCAAATCATAAAGAAGCAGGAGCTGACAACATGCCTTGCAAAATAGCTGTGGCAAAACCAGCCCTAGACTTAGAGTAGAGAGGAAGGTGATAATGCTTAGAGAAAGTATGCACTGAACTCCAAGTAGCTGCCTCCAAAATATCCTTAGTTGCCACCCCCTTAGAAATGCTGTTGAAGTGGCAGTAGCCCTAGTGGAATGAGGCCTAATCCCAGCTGGAATCTCCTTGCCATGATGGGAATAACAAAATGCAATGCAAAACCCAATCCACCTAGAAATAGTTTGTTTTGACACAGGCTTGCCCTGAACTCAAAGCAAAAGAAACAAACAACTGCTGAGACTGCCTAAAATCCTTAGTCCTGCATAAATAATAACGCAATTGCCTGTGTACATCTAAAGTGTGCAAAATCTTCTCCCCTTTATTTTGGGGGTCTGCATAAAAAGTAGGCAAATGAATAGTTTGGTTTAAAGCCACACTAGAAACCACCTTAGGCATAAAGGAAGGATTAGTACGTAATGATACCCTATCCTTATGAAAAATCAAAAAAGGCTCTACCGCCATAAGGGCCTGCAATTCAGAAACCCTTCTTGCAGAAGTAATGGCCAACAAAAAAGCAGTCTTCCATGACAAGTATTTCAATTCAGCAGTAGCCGCAGGCTCAAAAAGGTTGTAGAGTAAGTTTCTCCAACACAAAATTGAGGTCCCAAGCAGGAGTAGGAGCTCTACGTGGGGTCTTATATTCTTTGCCCTCTAAGAAATTGCTTGAACAAAGGATGCGAAAACAATGGTGGGTCACAATCATAGTGAGCTGAAATTGCTGCAGCATGAATCTTAATGGAAGAGAAAGACAAACCTTGTCCAATAACTCAGTAAGATATTGAAGAGCCACACTCAAATTAGGCTCAGAAATCTCCAAATTGTTTGCTGCACTCCAAAATAAAAACTCTTCCATTTTTCATGTACACTTTCCTTGTACTAGGTCTTCTGGCTTCCATAATCACATTTAAAACTTGTTGAGGAAGTTGAGACCTGCTGTGTTTCAAAACAGAATATGCCAGGCTGTTAGATGAAGAGAGTGAAGCTTGACATTGAGCAGGTGACTGTCCCTCTGAGACAACAGGTGTGGAATCAAAGGTAAAGGCCATGGAGGCTTCCTTACCAGACTCCTCAGTAATGGGTACCAGTGTTGCCGAGGCCAATCTGGAGCTATTAAAATCATCCTTGGCTTGTCTTGTCTGACCTTTAGGAGCACCTTTGGGAGAAGAGGCAGAGGTGGAAAGGCATACACATGAAGATTTTTCCAACTGAAAGACAGAGCATCCACTTTCCAAGCTGTGTGATGAAACCCCTTTGTGCAAAACTTTGGCAGCTGGTGGTTTAGTGGAGAAGCGAACAGATCTATGTCTGGAGTTCCCATGACACTGTCAATTTTGAAATACATGAAGATCCAGTTTCCACTGTGGGGATCCATGATTTGTCTGCTTAACACATCTGCTAAGGAGTTCTGTGCTCCCGCAGAAACCTTGCCTGAAGAGTTAGTTGCAAGCTGAGTGCAGTCTCCCATAAAATCATTGCTTGCCTGCACAACGGGTAAGAATGTGTTCCCCTTGTTTGTTGATGTACCACATGACAGTAGTGTTGTCTGTTAGAATCAACACCTGCCCTGGAAGAAGTAACTCCTTGAAAGCCATTAATGCAAACTGGACTGCTAACATCTCCTTCATGTTGATATGTAGATGCTGTAGTCTGGCAGGCCACTTGTCTTGTATCCATTTTCCATTTAGATGAGCTCCCCAAGCAATGTCTGAGGCATCTGTCGTCAGAATCTGACTCGCCTCTGGCCGGGTCACAGAGAGTCCCTTGTTTAGGTGACATTCCTGAGCCCACCACAAAAATTCCTTTTGAATGCAAGGTATTATTTGAATGACAGTGTCCAAATCCTGGCAGTGCTGTGTCCATACATTTTTGAGATACCATTGCAACTTCCTCATATGCAGTTTGGCATTGGGAAGCACCAGAATACAAGATGCCATGAACCCTAAGGCTTGAAGGACTGTCCTTGCAGTCAGCCCGGACTGAAGAGATAGGTGATGGAACTAACTGGAAAGATTCTTTTGTTTGTCCGGGGTTAGAAAGGCCATCTGGGCTGCTGTATTCAGTCTCACACCCAGAAAGCACATGTCTTGAGAGGGTACTAGACTGGACTTTATTTCGTTCACAGAATACCCTAGGCATCTTAGCACTGCTATCACAAATTCCAAATGCTGTAAAAGGTCTTCCTTTTCTTGAGCCAGAATCAGGCAGTCGTCCAAGTAAGGATAGATTTGAATTCCTTTTAACCTGAAGTAAGCTATCACTGGAGCCAAAACCTTTGTGAATACTCTGGGTGCAGTAGAGAAGCCAAAGGGCAATGCAGAGAACTGATAATGAGAATTTCCAGCTCGAAAACGCAGATACTTCCTGCAACTTAGTCTGATAGGTACATGAAGGTAAGCTTCCTTGAGATCTAAAGTCACCATCCAGTGATCTTTGCCCAGCAGAGGTAAAAGCTGTTGCAACGTCAACATTTTGAACTTGGGAATGTCCAGATAAGTGTTGAGGATAGATAAATCCAAAATTGGTCTCCACGTGTTCCCCTTCTTCGGTACTAGGAACAGGCGAGAATAAAATCCTAGGCCCCTTTCTGGCACAGGAACTGGCTGAATGGCTCCTATTTGAAGCAACAGAGAAATTTGCTTGTGAGCCTCTTTTCTTTGTAGAGGAGGAATGTCTGACATGCCTTTGAAAGGAGGCAAGGTATGGAAATAAAACCTGTAACCGTGGTGAATGATATCCAAAACCCATCTGTCTAGGGTAATTAAATCCCAATTTTCTTTGAAAAGAGCCAGCCTTCCTACCAAAGGTGCTGCCAGGCGAGAATGTACTGGCAGCTGAAAAGGTAGGTCATTGGGTCTGTTTACGAAAGGACTGACCCCTGCCCTCACCAGAAGACTGAGCAGGTGAACTCCCTGTTCTAGGCCTAAAAGAACCTTGTGCTCTGCCCCTACCACGTCTAGACCTACCCCTAGACTGGGAATCATAAGCAGGATATGTCCATCCCTTAGTAGGCCAATTTCTACTAAACTTCGGAGGCTGAACCTGCAAAAAATCCTTAACAGTTTGCATAGACTTAGCCTTGTCCTCCATTTTCTTTAAAACTGCTTCCACAGGCGCACCGAACAACACATCAGACTGTAAAGGAGCATCCAAAATCCTTGTTTTAACATGCTCAGCTAAATTCTGATCCCTCAACCAGGCGTGCCTACGAAGAACAGAACCAGTGGCAGCCACCCTCGAGGAGGCCTGCACAGCATCAAAACCACACTGCAGGGAATGTTTATCCACCTGTTCAGACACATGAACTAAATCCTGCAACTCTTTACACTCAATACCTTCTGCCAGAGCATCCACCTCAGATTTCAATTGTGAAAGGAGATAATTCTGATATTTTAACATGTGAAACTGACAATTCAACGCCCTCATGGCTAAAGTGGAAGAAGTATACACTTTCTTTCCCCATCTATCCAAAGCCCTTGCCTCTTTATCAGGAGGAACAGGATTTTTAACAACAGAGGCCTTCACACCTTTAGGCCCCTGAGAGACAGTTTCCGGGTCTGCCCTAGGACTCTTAAGAAGATACTTATGAGCTTCAGGCACCCTATAGTACCTATCCGGTTTAACTGGGGCAGGAGGCAAAGAATCAGGATTCAGGGAAGCCTCTGCAAAAACATCTTCCACCACATTCAGAACAGGAGGTATAGCTAAAGGCCTATGCTGGGGTAAAAACAAGAATTCCCTAAGCCTCTTCCTGGAATCAGAGAAATCTTGACCTTCCCATTTAAAATGCTCCCTCATGGAATGCAGAGTCTCTGAAAATGAAAAATCCTCAGGAGGAGAAGCTGAAGGAGTAGAATCATCCACATCAGAATCAGAATAAGGAGGATACTCCTGCAGGTCTTCAGCCGAACACTCAGAAGCCTCCGAACATTGCTCAAAACTCTCAAACTCAGGTTCCACCCTAGCCCTCTTATCAGGAGGGGGCATAGAACCTCTAATCATAGTAATTAAATCCTCTGCCATTTTAAGCATATGTTTCTTAGGCAAAGACCCTGAAGCACTAGGAGAAACCCCCACTGAAGCTAAACTTGGCCTGCCTCTCAAAGAAGCCTTGGAAACAGAAGGGGAGGCCCTAACCACCTTAGGAAGAGAGGGAAGAACAGCCACCTGAGAAGCCCCTCAGCCTGGCCTACTTCCTGAGAGGACACATCTTGCAACAGTAAAGTCTCTCCCTGAGACTCCAAAGAAACTCCTGGCAGAACCTCCGGCTCCACTGAGTTCTAGAGAACCGACGTCCGGGACTGTCGGTTCTTCAACTCTAGGCTTTGCTGCTTTGTCCTTGCGCTTTTTGGTCGAAGCGGCGCCGGAGCATCCGACGGCATTTTATAATTACAACGCTTCCCAAAACTAACCTGGCACAGTCTAACCTTCTCTTAATAGTGCTTTGTTAAATCTAGCACAAGAGCGGCATCCAACAACGTCGTGCTCAGGCCCTAAACAAGGTATACACAAAGTATGGTAATCCCTATGAGGCATCTGTTTCCCACAAGAAATACAGTTATTCACTTTTTCTGACATCCGTTAAATACTGAGGCAAGAAAAACAAAATATTCCCCAACGGGGTACTTAGCCAACTTTGATTCGGTCTGAAACTCTGACTTCAGAAACTTTCAGAACGCCAACCTGCACTCGCAAAATTGCTTCTGCATCGGACCATGCGGCAAAAAAGACTGAGGATATGACGTCGGTCATGCGCATTAGTACCCTGACGTACTGACGTCAGTCTAATGCGCCCTGACCGACGTCAGCCATATACTTTGGTATTCGGGCCGACTGGACAGCGGACTACCCAATAGTTAGGACTGCAGCAATGTGGAATGAAGAACATCGTGCTTGTCCTATAGCAAGATCTTCTTCCTACAGAGGTAACGTTGAAACCCTTGATCCGTGACTAAAGGAAAGGCCAAAAGTCTCAAAACTCAACAAATACGCAAAGCAAAGAAAGAGCAGACAAAGCGACCATTGAAGCAACATGCTAAACTGCAAATAAAAGTAATGGTAATGTTATCAGAAATCAAAGTAACGATAATGTCATCAACAATCCCTCAACCAAAACATAGCAAAAACGTTACAAAAACTGTACAGAACTAACAATCTTCCCTAGTGGAACACATACTAGCAACTAGAAAGCAAAATGTAAATAAGTAGACAACAAAAAGGGCTAAAGAGAAACAAATAAAAATGCAGGCACTAAAACTACCACAGCACAAAAAGGTTTGTGTGTGTGTGGGGGGGGGGGGGGGAGCTGTCACTGTACACTGTGTGAAGATGGGGAGGTTCCTACCAGCCTGGAGTGCCTAGTGGTCCTAATGTCCGCAGCCTTAGTCCTACAGGTTATAAAGAAAGATACAAAAGATTATCTACATTCAGTAGAAGCTGATGAATCAATAAAAGAAGACATATTTGCAGGTACATTTTGCTTTTAATTTGGATACAGGAGCAGTATGTAATACTTCTGAATCAGTGCACAAAAAGATTCACTTGTGTGGTGCTTACTATGACTCTGCATGTACTCTTACACACATACCCTTGTTTTTAAACCAAAATCTTTGGCAGATTATACCAGTGTGCAAGTGCAAACATAGTAAACAAGATTATGTTTAAAGCTGGACCAGTTAGTATTACGATTAAACTAACTACAGGGAGTCACGAAGCTCGAGGAAAAGTAGGTACAAAAAGGATTTATATAGTGTTCAAAAAACAGAGCGAGTTAATCACAGAGCTGTGCCCAAATGTTAATAATGTAGTTTCTGACCACATGCAGACAAGCAACCTGAATGCTTCTCAAGCTGTACAGGCTGGTAATTACCAGAGATCCAAAGATTGTGTGTACATCCAAATGTAAAACTGGAAATGCTGTTTTATGCATGCCAAAGTTAAAATCAAGCAACAGGATTTCTGTGCGTAGCAAAATGTTTTATCAGAGTCATACTGTCAGGGATAGAATGCAATGCTTCCAAAAGCAACCAGTGATTCTGACAGAATGAAGCAAGCTTGAAATGGAGTCTGAATCCAGTTTATTCTGAAATAACCTCCAGTGCTAATTTTCAAACGTACACTAGTTTGTTTAATGGATTAGATGATTTACCCAGAGAATACTGTGTTAAAATTTGTACTGATGCTGTCACTGTGATACATGGCTCCCAAAAGACAACCTGCTGCTCTTAAGCCAGAAAAATGAACAAGAATCACAGTGAAAGGAACCCAAGGTGTTATTAGCAAGCAGGCTGTACTGAAAGAATGGATCAATAGAATAAAGTCAGATAAAATAAGGATTTGCATTGATACACAAGAGTTTAACAAATGGGGCAAAAGTGAACACTGCTCAGAGCAGACTTCGGAACAAGTAATCTCAGTCACACCTATGCCAAGTTAACAATTTTTCCATATTAGATGGAAACCAAGGTTTTTGCAATAAAGCTGGTTAAAACAGTACAAAGCTGTGTACTTTCAATACTGTTTTGAGCCGATACAGATTTAACATATTGTCAGTTAGGAAATCACCGGCATCAAAACATTAGTTGTTGAAATTACTGAAAGTTTAACTGGTCTTGTAAACATCATATGCCTTACTTGTTTGGGATGCCACCTAGCAAGAGTACAACTCAATAATGAATAAGCTTTTGAGAGGTCCAGCACTATACAAAGACAAGCATCACATCTGTGCATCTCTTTTCAAGATTTATGATAAAAAAGTAAATGCTACTTTTAATATGCAGGAACCACAAGACAAATCTGCACTGATAAGATTCATAGGACTTGCCCAATATCATTTTAAGTTCACACCTAACCTGCTAGACATAAAAGTTATGAAGCTCAGTTAACATGTGTCATGATTTTGGTCTTCAGAGCGATGCAACAGTTTTAAACTGCAGAAAAAGCTTAAAATTATGACTCTCACAAAGTTGCACTACAAACCGATGCACATTAACTAAATCTTAAAGCAGTTCCGTCTCAAAAAGACGGATCAGTGGTATTTAGATCTAGGGACATGACAGATGCTCAAACCAGAAACCCACAGATGGAAAAAAATGCTGCCAAATATGTACAGATGTGAAAAATTCCATGACTATGTATATGGCAAAACTGTTTGGAATTACTTCACAAGTTGTTACAAAGTATTGTTAAAGGAATCCTTCTCTTAGGCTCCTGCTAAACTTCAGAGAATAATGTTCAGAGAACTTCAGAGCTGCAGAAGTAGGATTTATTGGTACAGTAGAACCTGGCAGGCAGGAAAAATGCAGGCACGTTAAGTATAGAAACGGGATCATGCTGAACAAGAACTGAAGTGCTGTGGGTTTTATCTCGGCTACCAAAGTCTACAGATAAGCAGAGTTAGCTTAATAAAGAGAAAATGATTTTATTATGGCCGCGGTGGTGCAGCGGTTAGCGTTGTCGCCTCACAGCAAGAGGTTCTCTCGTTCGTTTCTTGGCTGGAGCGCCTTCTGTGTGGAATCTGCATGTTGTCCCTGCGGTCAAGTGACGTTAAAGACATGCAGGTAAGTGCGTGTGTGAATGGGTGTGCGTCGGGCTGGCAAATCAGCACCATAAAATCCACTGCCAATCATTAGCAGACCAGAGTTCCGCTGTGGCGACATCTAACAGGGAAAAGCCAAAAGACATTACTATGAACAGCTGCTTAGGAAAAATTACAGCTCCACCTTACATCATTCAAGCCTATTTCCCTTATTGTGATAAAACAACCTGTGCTAGACTAAATAAACCACATCTAGGCATCACCAAGTACAACAAAAAGACATATGTCCTGCTTTGGCCCAAAATGGCTGATCAAACAGAATTCTAACTTGCAACTTGTTGTGAAGTAAGAAACCAAAATAGAAAAGTAGAAATCATACTACATGCATTCCAGTCCATTAATTCATAATTCCATAGCATAATGTTGGCAGTGTCTTGCCTCAGCTTAACAATTAACATTAGAATAGCAATCACATACTTTATAAACTGCCAGAAATGGTCCACCTATGAAATGCACTAAATTCTACTTGATTAATGTGCTCAAAAGCATTATTTTGTGATACAACATACCAGAAGTTATGTCAGAAGTTATGTCAGTTTAGAAGTGCAGCATTTCATCATTTTGTCCAAAATCTAGAGATTCTGGGAGCTCAACTGGTGAAAGGGAATAAACATCACTATGACCTGGGTGGCGTGTGTTCCATTAGCGGCATGGATTTTGCTGGAGCTGGCGAGGAAGTACAGGTATGACGATTCTCAGGAGGAGGAGGAGCCGGAATATACCCTTTCGATGCCGGAATCCCTCATAGGAGGGCTGGCAACCAGTTAGGGTAGTCCTAGAACAAGAACACTTGTCCAGCTACCTACTTAACTGAATAAACTACTGGAAACTTTCAACAAGGTGTCTTTATTCCTCCCAAAGGGATGGTAACAGACAGTTTCCTAGATCTGATAGCTAAAGTGATTTTTATTTGGCCTTATCCTTTACTCTCTTTCTCGTTAGTCTGGTCACCCACTGGGTCACAGGTGGGATACCAGATTTCAATCGAGCCCTCTGGATTACCTGTTTTCAGACATAGGAAATTTGTACATACACCCGGACAGAAGCATACACACCTTTTTTCTGTTTGAATTATTTTGTTTACACTGGCTAAACAGCAAATGCGCTGTTTTGCAAGTGTAAAAAAATAGCTTGACTAATCTCTCTCTCTCACATACATGCATACACTCTCACTATTTTAAATTTTTTTTTGCCTTTTTTTATTTTACACTCGCTAAACAGAAAGGGCTGCTTAGTGAGCATAAAACTTAGGTTTGTTCAATCCGAGCACCACGGCAACTTGATATGCTGAAGCGGTAGACTCGTTTTTCAGTGGGCATTACCTGTAGATTAACATCCTGCTGGAGAACATTAGTTCTGCGATCAGGGTGCAATCTGCAGGTCGCTCATTCTCTAAACAAAGGTAACACATGTTTACAGAAAAAAGTTTAAAGAATTAACCCGTTTTATAGAGATATCAGGTTTATACAGGAGCAGGCTTTAACAGTGTAATTAGATAAAAAAATGTTCAAATGCATAGTTATTTATAAAATATATAATCATGAAAATGAAAAAGTTCACATGTGAAAATATTTAAAGACTTCAGCATTCTGACACAACAGGAGCCGATTCTACCTTCAAGCAAAATGGACTTGAATGCTCTCCATCTCTATGCACTATAATGGAAGGGTAATTTTAGCAGAGCTTCACTTTCTTTTGTTGCTAGCATGATTACATAACTCAAAATGGTAAATCTCTAATGCCAAAGAATCATTGCTAAAAATATTTTACACAATCCTCTCTTTACAGGTTTATAGCTTACTGAAAAAAAAAAAAGAAATACAACAGTTCATCTTGATATTCTAAATCAATTACTTCTTTAAATCGACTGCACTACCTCTGTACTGAATTGTAAAAGATGTATACTGACTTGTAGTGACAGAAGGCATTACTATATTCATGGATGGGTCTTATAAAGGAGTTGTACAAGGAAAGTGATGACACATGTTACAGTACTAAATACAGCAAAATTATACCATAGGCTATTCTACCAAGTATAATTTTAAACAACTTTCACCAACAATGGGGCCAGAGTCCTTGTGGTGTAACATTTCTTATTTTCTGAAAATTTTTATAAATACAAGGTGACCCCAAGTGGATCATACATGATTTTTCTGCATACATACAAATGTTTTTGATCTGTAACAGCTGATCAGTACTGGAAGGGGCTGTCTGAAATCAATAATTATTTTTATTAGTCACAAGTGTGCTTAATTTATAATCATTAGCAAGTTTATATAGTCATCAACTACAAACTCCTAATGCAGAAAGCAAAATATTGAAAAGGACCAACCCAATAACCGCACCCTGGGGTACTCCACTGAAAAAAAATCTCTCTAATGTAACAAGAAAAGCCTTTAATCACTACATTAAACATCAAGCAAGAGCCAATGCCATTTAGTTTATCTAATATTACAGCATGGGGTATACCAATAAATGCCTTTGCAAAATCTATATAAATAAACAACCAAGGTTAATAGGCCAAGATCCTGTTTCATTAAAATAACAATTGAAATCTGTCAGACTGCTGAATTCATAATCTAGTAATAAAGCCAAGTAAGTAAGGATCTAAATGTTACTCATACATCACTGAAAGATGACAGCTAATATTATCAGTACATCAGTCATTTCTCTGTCGATAGTACTGCAGTAAAGTGGACTCATTCCCCAAGATTTCTCTCTCTCAAACTATAAAATAACTTATGGTGAAATCTACTTTCCAGGGGTGGTTCATACTCAGCCTTACTGTTTTTTTTTTAATCTCATATCAGAGTTTTGTGATTATGCTCGATTTATCTTTCTTTAAACTTACAAAGACTCCTAAGATAGAATTTAAATAATATTTCATATTACAAAGCTTGTTTACTTGAGGCTGATTACAATAACAGAGTCTCCGTTACTAAAGCCCAAAATGCACCGGCAGCCTCCTTACACTCTGTAGCTAGCCTCTGGAATGCCCTCCCACATGCTCTCAGGCTTCTTGAAAACCAACAGGCGTTCAAAAAACATCTAGGAAAAAGGTAAGTACAACATCTCTGCTTTCTTCCTCTGCTCTCCTTTACTCTTACCAACCATTATGCTGTCTTTGTCCATCCTACCTTCTTACCTATGCCTCTCAACTCTTTTACCACGCATTTCATTTACATCTCAAAATTAAATTAACCTTTTGCTATTCACATTTTATAAATAACTTAGTACTCTGTACTGGGACATGTATCCTACTACATAGTTATTTATTACATCTGTATAATTAGTATAAAAAGCCTTAGTACTGTATGTAAAGTTATTGTCTTATCTAATTTGACATTGTGAAATTTAGTTTACTTGTATTCTGCCAGACAATGTTTATATTATACAACTTAAAAAAATTTTGATTGTACTGCGCATACTGGAGCTTTTCTTCCTAGGCCTCCACTGTAAACGGCCTTTGTGCCCAGCCCACTTCCCCGGTGGACAAATTAAAAATAGACAATAAGAAATGATAACGCATCTACTTTCTTTTGTATGTCTGTGTTTTATTCGTCCTGAAGGTTTTGCTGAGGTGCACAGGTTGTTTCTAATAAAGTTATTGCTTCTAGCGGAGGTTATTTTTTAAAGCTTTTTTACTTGTTTGTCCTACCATGTAGGTTTTCAAGAGTATTTTGTGGCCATTTTGCATCATGACTTTGAGAATCTAATTAATACGTTTGTGAATTTTATTATTAAAAAAATCCAAACACTGTTGAACATTACATGGTTAAAACTCTCTTTTTATGGTAAAATGGGAAATTTCTTCACTGCCTTTAATCAGCATTACAACATTTTCCATGTACACCATAATGGAACTCTTTGGTGCCAGCAGTACGAAGTCAAAGTGCAAAATAATCAAGATCAGCATTTCATGCTGGAATAAAACACTGATGCATAAGGGATCGTCACAAGTTGGGAAGGTGACTATATGTTTAAAGTTACATTCGAGAATGAAACCTAAAAATACACTTTCATAGCAATTAGTGCCATAATATGCATCTCTGTCTAAAGTCAGACTGAAATCACTACTTAATGAAGTTCAGAGATTGGCAGGTTAGACAATGCATCCAGAATCAAAAAGTGGTCACAATTAAGCTCATTTCAGGATCTGTATAGCAATGACTAAGACAGTAAGTAGTGCGACTCTGGCACATGGAGATCATACCAGGAGTTCTGTAATAACGCATATGCTATGTGGTATGGCTCACTGTCAAACATGCAGGATTTTAGATACTAAATTACTCATGACATAAATGGAAATGTAGTGGATGAACCTATGTACAACAAGATCAACTGCTGTACAATGCGCATATGCATCTTCAAAAGCTTGCCACTTGGATGTACACCACAATGCTACCCCTCCTCTAAGGGACTGTGACTACATCCTTCCCCGCTAACTCTGTTAAGCATACAAGCCTGAGTTCGAACTCAGGTGACCAGGGCGATATTATTAAGGGATTCATCACTCTCACTCTACGTCAGCAAAAATAGTGAGCATTATTTAGTAATTTAAAAAATGTAATGGTTATAACGTCTCTTAGCTCTCCAAATCAGTTGTTGTATATATTTTTACAAAATGTAAGCACTTAACTTACTGCATTAAGTTTAAGTACTCTTAAAAGCATAACGTAGTGGAGAGGTTAGGAGACTGGTCATGTGTGTGTGTGTGTGTGTGTGTGTGTATAAGAGATATGACATACCTGTATTCTCACCGTCTGTACATTGGGGGGGGGGGGGTGAGGTACTCCCCAAGCATAAGGTCGGAGAAACTGGAAAGTAAAGCTGAAAGCTACTTAAGGAGCACAAAGACACGGCTAAGAAGGAATAAAATAAAACATGGGCAGATGTAGTAAGGGGTGGGAGACCACTACTGACAGAGAATGTAATGGCATGCCACTATCACAGACTGGAATGACACAGGGGGCCAGTAACACAGGTAATGGAGGGAACAAAATTAAAATGGAAAGGAAACTCAATTATTTCAAAACAGTGCACCAAAAAAAGATGCACACTTTAGGAAAGCATACAGAAAACGGACACAGTAAAGGATACAAAGATGGCTAGAGTAAATATGTATGATTCAGATTAAATAAAAGGAATGACAAAGCGTTACATCAGATGAAGAAAATTAGGATGCGTGTGGATATTACAAGCAAAATTATAGTTACTCAGGAGGTAAAAAAATTATTATGGGCCATATGAAATAAAGTGGTTCAGCAAGGAAAGAGAAGATTTTTTTTCCAGCAAACATCTTCATTAAATTTTCACACATGACATAGGCAATCTTACATTTATACAAATGAAAAACAAGCATGACACCACTTTAGTCAGAAACAGTATACATCACAGACACCACTGAAACAACTGTAGTTGCAGACATTATACATCGCTTATAATCTATCCAGTCATGGTCAGTTAAGCATTATATGGCTCATTCAAATCCTGCCTCTTAAACCTCGTTCCTGCTCAGCATATATTAAAAGAGAAGATTAAGAAAAAAAAGGAGTTAGAACTCTAAACTTAAATCTAATAGGGTACCAAAAGAATCAGTGGGTAGAAAATATGCCCCTGTAGATTTAAGCGCTAATAATATATACAACTGGATTAAAGCTGAAAAAGGCAGCAGCTCAAAAACCTAAAAATAACAGCAGAACAAAAATATTTCTATATGTTGGTACTGGCAATCTATTGGAAGATTCCCTAAAACATGCACAACAAAATGTATGAAGACCAAACATGTAAAGAAGTACTTTCAGATGTATTACCAGCATTGGAAACAAGTGCAAAACAGGAGAGTTGAAATGACAGTACATGACAAACAATGGACACAACCAAAAGGGGTAGGTTTAAAAGAAATGTGGGGTGATGCCACTGTGGTCAGATACGCTGAAAAGAACAAGAACATTAGATCATATGGAATGTATATGAGGATTAAGGCGCGCGTGTGTGAAGACAGAAGAATCCAAGTTCTGAAAAATGCTAAGAATGTGGAGACACTGGCAGGCAACCTTTTCTGAGCAGAGTAAAAAATAATTACTTGTACTCTTAACTGTTAGACAAACTGTGGAAGGAATAATGCTTAGGACAGCTGGACATGCACATACAGTTTAAATAACTAACTATCTGCCATGAACCACAGCAGCCAATAAGTCAACGAGTTTGAAAGAAAACCTGTCAGAAAAGTCAGTCATTATCAAAATGCGTTGGCTCTCAGTGAAGTGCCAAGCAAAATGTGCTTGAGATTCATGCTTTGGGAACTGGTGCTTGTGGTTACTTACTGCTGGCTGAGATTTATGTACTCAAGAATTTTAAGGAAAAAAGTTAAAAGTACTGCACTTTAAGACAGCAGGAAGTACTGATACAGTACGAGTAATAAAAACATGAGCTTGTGATAAAAAGTTAAACAGTATATGGGTTTATGATAAAAACAATAATGGAACTTGGGAGATTCAAACCTTGAGAAAAGAAACAATGGTTGGTACTATTAGTACAAATTAAGTGAGACAGAATATCAACTGTTAAACACTGGAGGATGGTGACTAACAGCAAAGTATTATTTATTTTTATTTATTTTTTGGTAAAGTATAATGAAATAGAAAACAGAAAATTTAGAATTCTGGATTTAAAATTAAAAGGAACACATGGAATAACATGGTGCCTGATGTAATACACAGATTACCAAATATGAAAATTTTAGAAGGCTATGAGGACATGAAATATAATTAAGATACAGAAAAAAAAAAACACACTTTGTGAGGAATCTGTTTGCTATACCCGAAGCACTATATCAAAAACAAACCATCTAAGTAAAAGTACTGACAGGCAATGAGGAAAAGAATGGTATATTCAATGGAACTCACTGTGAAGAAAGTACAGTTGTGTAAAACTTACCATAGTAGTATATGTTCAAATGATCACTGCTGCAGTAGTCTTAGCTAGAAGAAGTTACACCCTGCCAAGAAAGAGCCACTCAACTTCCAAAGCTTCAGGGTACATTCCATGCTCCCAAACTATCAATCAGTTCAAGCTGAGCTGACTACAAGACAAGTTTGGATACCAAGACCTTCAGAGCTTTCCTGCCAGCCAAGAGGAGGAGGTTGAGCCCTGAATGGACAATGTTCGGAAGAACCAAAAAAAATGGTCATGCACAACACAATAAAAACAATAAGGACTGGAGGGAGGGAGCAGCTACTGCAGCAGTGATCATTTGATTATCTACTGTTACAGTAAGTTTACTTACACAACTGAACTATGTTCATCATATTAATCATTGCTGCAGTAGTCTTAGCTATACGGGCAGCTTACCCTAGCTTAACACATATGAGAGGTGGAAGGAGAAGAGTCCAGGAACCCCTGGAGAACGGTCCTTGCAAAACCTGATCTGGGCCTAGAGAAGAAATCAAGCACATAATGCTTAGTAAAAACATGTACAGAGGACTAAGGTGCAGTTTTTAGAATACTTCTAGAAGCCAACCCTTTAAAAAGAGGCAGAGATTAAGCTAAGGCCCTGGTCGAATGGGCCTTGACCCTGTTTGGAATAGCTTTCCCTTAAACAATTTGGAAATAGTCTATTTTGACACAGGTATCCCCTTCCTTCTACCTTCACAGGAAATGGGTAACTCATACGAGGATCGGAAATATTTAGCTCTACCAAGACAGTACCAAGTTGTCCGTAGACATACAAGGTATGGAGTATAATTTTAGGGTTTAGAAAGAAAATAGAGAGACGGTAAGTCTGGTTTAAAGTAAACTTGTATACCATTTTGGGAATTAAAAGGATTAGTTCTCAAAGAGATCCAGTTCACACAGAAAATGAGATAGAGCCGACTCACCATAAGAGCTTGCAATTTAAAATAACCTTCTTGCAGACGTCAGAGCAATCAAATGGTTTACCCATGTTAAGAACCTCAAGTCAGCCAGGTTAGCTGGATCAAATCGAGCAAGTGCTAACTTCTCCAACACAAAATTAAGATCCCAAGGAGGTGCTACCGGTTTTCCTGGAGGTCTCTTACGCAAAACCCTTTCAAAAACATTCTGACACGAGAATGCATTGATCCATGGCAGGCATACTGAAATGATTGATAAATCAACCTTCTTAGAGGAGCAAGAAAGGTCAAAGGATAGTAACTCACACAGATAGTGTAACACTAGAGAATTTGTTTGAGCAGATCCAGTCTGTAAGGAAGCTTGTGGTAATTGTCGCTGGCTATTTCAAAATGAATGGAGACCCATGGTTGTCTGGGCCAGGAGGGATTCACTCCAATGATCTAGGGGGATTCCTTTGGAATCTTCAGAAGTACATTCAGACATTAGTGGAAAAGGTGGAACAACACACAAACATTCCTGCTCATGGAACAAAAAAAGGCATTCTTCTTCTGGGCATTCTTGTATGGAGTATTGCAGCAGAATCTTGCCAGCTAATTGTTCAAAGAGAAGGCATAGAGGAAGGTCTACTTGAGAAACTCTGCACAGGGGATCAAACCTTGCAAGACCCACGATCTAGTTTCCATTCATGAGGGTCTGCCCTTACTCTGCTCAGCTTGTCTGCCACAGTTTTGCTCTATGGAATGTAGGACTGTGTTCTGAAGCTACACCTAAGTTAACACTGCAAGTCTGCAGAGGGGTTACAACCTGGTTCACCCTTGCTTGTTGATGTACCACATGACTGTGGTATTGTTTGTAACAACTTAGAGAGGTCCCAGGGACCAAAGACAATACAGAGAGTTGAGTGCCTTGCTCAGGACAAGTATCTCAGATTTATGGCCTGAATCTGTTCTTGCCCTTTTATCCCTCCTGAAACTGCTCCCCAAGTAGAGGTATCTGTGGTCACTGACTGCTTAAACCGATTTCCATTCTGACAAACTCAGCACATGCTCTGGAACCTGAAATGGCAAAGGATGTTGGGACTGGAACAAACAGACTTCAGATACCATTGTATCTTTCTCATGTGGAGTCTTGCCAAGGGTATCATTAGAATCACAGAAGCTATGAGACCCAAAATCCTGATGTATTCCCTTCATAGAGTCTGAAATCTGAGTGGGAAACCCTAGAAATATATCTAGACATAAATCTATATTTCCTGTGGAAGAAAAGCTCTTTGAAGTATGGTGTCCAATTGACATCCCAGAAAAAAATCATGTGAGGAGTCGTCAAAGACATGAATGCTCTCCCGGAATCCCAGCTTGTGTAAGGATCTCTCACCCAAGAGAGCTTCCTGACACTTCTGAAAAAAAATTCTGCAAAGATAAGCAAGCCTAAATATGGACAAAGGTGGATACCCTTTAGTCTGCATGAGCTACAGCTGTAGACAGACACCTTGTGAACAGTCTTGGTGCCTGAAGTCTGGATGGATAAGGATGTGATGATGCAGCTTTTAAATCAAATGTCACCTCTGCTTCCTCATTCAAGTTTCCTTGTAACAGGTTCAGGAGTGACATTTTGAATTTGGCCAGTATCACAAAACAGATTTAGGAAAAAAGATCCAGAGATGTTCTTCAAAAATTTTCTTTTTCTTTGGCACTAAAATATCCTTGAATGATGCACCTTTACTACACGAAAATGGGGAACTGGTTCTATCATTCCCTGGACAATACTGAATGGAGGATTGGTGGAAACAAAGACTGGTATGAAGGATGAGGAATTATCCCCTGGACAAATCTTTTGCCAACGAGAAAGGTGGAGAGTCAGACTTTCTGGAAGAAAAAAGGGGCGTCCGGGTTGGGAAGGGGAACAAGGTCTCTCTAAAAAGTCATTCCAACTTATTAAACTGTTCTTCCTTTTGGGAGTTAGCAATATTCTGTCTTGGATTTGACAACTCACCCACTTCATCTCGTCTTGTGCTAGTAAGAGACTAGGGATAGTAATTCTCTAAATCAGTTAGGAAAATGTAACGAGAATAATCAAGTTTTGTTTTTCTGCAACTGTGTAAACCTTCCCAGATGTGTTATTTTTAATAATATTATTTCATATGTCTGAAACTCTGTTTACTGTAAATAGACATTTAGTATTGTCTTGTTCTTTACTACTTATTAAATATATTTAAACTTCTCATTTTGGCTGGTTCTTTTAGAAAAATATTTAAGTTTTGAGAGAATTTGCATATATTTAATTGGTGATAACTCTCTGTAGTGCCTGGTGGTAGTGAGAAAGTACAGTTTTGTACCTACCATAAATGTAGATGTCCGAACTGGATAGCATCTGCAGTCATAACAAGTGGGTTGTCCTGTCGTCAGGCAGCCCTTCAGTCGGCCGGATTCCAAAGTCCGGGTCCGGCTTCGGCTGTTGTCGCACTCCACCCGACGTCATCTCTGTTGGTCTTCGGGTATAAAGGCATCAGCCGACGCCATTTTCCTCAGTGTTTCTTGCCCCAGATGCCAGTAGCCCTCTTGCAGGCTAAAATTTGGATAGATGCCAATGTTTCCAAATAGATAGAGGTAAACACAACAATAAGCATGTATGTACATATATACAAACAAATACACCATAAAAGACTCCCCCCGAACAGCTAGCTATTAGAAGGGTAAACACCCTAGGAGTACCACAGAGGGGAAGGAGGGAGGGTAATCCTGACTGCAGATGCTATCCAGTTCGGACATCTACATTTATGGTAGGTACAAAACTGTACTATGTCCTTCATGGATGCATCTGCAGTCATAACAAGTGGGTAGAATAGCATAGCCAACTAGAGGAGGAGGATAAAAGTAGATTATGGTGTGTTTAGGATCCCTTGCAGTACAGCAGTGGCAAACCCTGCTCGGGATCTGGAATATAGAGGCAAATTATAATGCTTGGCAAATGTATGCACGGAGGTCCAAGTAGCCGCCTCAATAATGTCTTTGGTTGCCACTCCTCGTAAGAAGGCTGTGGTAGTGGCTGTTGCCCTTGTAGAATGAGGTCTTATGTTCTGTGGAATTGGTTTTCCATGGAAGGAGTAACAGAATCGTATGCAATTTCCTATCCATTTGGAGATTGTCTGTTTGGAAATAGCTTTTCCTTCCCTTCCTGTTGCATAGGCTACAAAAAGTTGGTCAGTCTTTCTGCTATTTTTTGTTCTGTCCAAGTAGTAGCGTAGCTGTCTATGTACATCCAAGGTATGCAGTATTCTTTCCCCTCTGTTTTGTGAGTTGGGAAAGAATGTAGGTAGGTGGATTGCCTGGTTTAAAGACACTCTGGATACCACCTTGGGCATAAATGTAGGATTAGTCCTCATGGACACTCTATCTTGGTGGAAGATTAGGAAGGGTTGCACTGCCATTAAGGCCTGTAGTTCTGAAACCCTCCTTGCTGAAGTAATTGCCAGTAGGAAAGCAGTTTTCCATGACAGGTGTTGTAGGTCTGCTGTTGCTGCTGGTTCAAAGGGTGATAGTGTCAACTTTTCTAGCACAAAGTTTAAATCCCAAGCTGGTAATGGTGGTTTCCTTGGAGGTTTTACATTCTTGATTCCTCTGAGGAACTGCCTGAGCAAAGGGTGTGTAAAACAGGTGCATCAAAGCTGTATTCTGCTGAAATAGCTGATGCATGTATCTTGATGGAGGAGTAGGACAGGCCTGAATGAAGAAGTTCGCCAGATACTCCAGAATGTTAGGCATATCTATGTTTGACACATCTTTTCCTCTTTCCGTACTCCAGATGACAAACCTTTTCCATTTTCCAGCATAGTTCCTTCTTGTTGAAGGTCTGCGTGCTTCAAGAATAATGTCTTTAACTCTTTGGGAAAGTTCTGGAATAGCTGCTGTTATGTGATGTTCCATGCAGTCAGTTGCAAGGTTTTTAGGTTTGGATGTATGATGCTGTAGTTGTTCTGCGTTAACATCAAAGGCATCAGGGGAATTGTCCACATATTGTTCCGAGACATGCTCCTCAGTAGTGGGTACCAGTGTTGTCTTGGCCAGTTTGGAGCTATCAGGATTATCCTTGGACGTTCTTCCTTGATTTTCAGTAGTACCTTATGTATCAAAGGAAGAGGCGGGAATGCATATGCTGTTAGGCCTTTCCAGTCGAAGGAGAGCGAATCCACTTTCCATGCTAATGGGTGGAATGTCCTTGTGCAGAATTTTTTGAGCTGGTGATTGAGAGGTGATGCGAATAGGTCTATCTGTGGCATTCCCCATTTCTTTGAGATGGTCTTGAAGATGTCCGGGTGAAGCTTCCATTCGTGGGCATCCGAAGTGGTTCTGCTTAATATGTCTGCTAGGGTATTGTCTTTCCCTGGTACAAATATTGCCTGTAACTGGATGTTGTAGCTGAGTGCCAGGGTCCACAGCTCCAAGGTCATTCTGCATAGGGGGTATGAATGAGTGCCTCCCTGTTTGTTGATGTACCACGTGACTGTGGTGTTGTCTGTCCTTATCATCAACTGACCCTCTTTGAGAAATGGTTTGAACTTTTGGATAGCCAGTTTTACTGCCAGCATTTCTTTTAGGTTGATGTGCAGTTGAAGTTGAGCCTGTGTCCACAATCCTTGCACGCATTTGTCCAGCATGTGGGCCCCCCATCCTAGGTCTGAGGCGTCTGTTGTGATGGTCTGGCTTGCTTGACATCTGCGAAAGGGTAGGCCTGGGTTTGACTGGCATGCCTGAGCCCACCATAGGAACTCCTGTTTTAAGCATGGAATTAGTGGGATTTCTGTTTCTAGACTGTGTCTGTGTTGGGACCATAAATTCTTTAGGTACCACTGTAGTTTTCTCATATGTAGTCTGGCAAATGGAACCAAGATTATGCATGATGCCATGAAGCCCAAGGCCTGCAGTACTTTTCTTGCTGTTAACTTGTTCAGTTTTGTTAGTGCCAAGAAGTAAAGAGGAAGTTCTTTTGTTTTTCTGTAGTCAGGAATGCCATTTGTTGTACTGTGTCCAATTCAGCCCAAGAATGTCCTTGTTTGGGATGGTATCAGCCTTGACTTTTGTAAATTGACTGTGTATCCCAGTGCTTGTAGCAAGTAAATGACCCTTTGTAAATCTGTTGTCAGCTTGCTTTTGTTGTCCCCTTGTAGCAGGCAGTCGTCCAGGTATGGGTAAATTTGAATTCCCTGAAGTCTGCAATGGGCGATTACTGATGCCAGGCATTTTGTGAATACTCTGGGCAGTAGATAAGCCAAAAGGCAATGCTGAGAATTGATAGTGCTCTGATCCTGCAAGAAATCTGAGGTATCTTCTGCAGATTGGTCGAATGGGGATGTGCAGGTATGCCTCCTTGAGATCTAGAGTTACCAGCCAAGACTCCTTGCCCAGCATGGGAAGAAGTTGCTGTAGGGTCAGCATTTTGAATTTTGGGACAATGATGTATGTATTTAAGGTGGACAGGTCGAGAATTGGTCTCCAACTTTTTCCTTTCTTGGAACTAGGAATAGTCTGGAGTAGAACCCCTTTCCTTGCTCTGCTGTTGGCACTCTTTCCACAGCTCTCATGTTTGCTAACTCCATTATCTGGTAGAGCCTCTGTTTTTGATTTGGAGGTAGATTTGGCATTCCTCTTGACTGGTAAAGTGTGGAAGTGAAACCGGTAACCTTGATCTATGGTTTGTAAAATCCACTTGTCCTTTGTTATGTAGTGCCAGTTCTTTGAAAATAAGGTTAACTTTCCGCCTAGAGGAGCTGCTATTTGTTCCCTGGTAGGCGGATTTAGGGTTAAGTCACTGTGGTTGTGTTGATGTAGTGGCAGTGGCTGTGTCTGTGCCTCTGTTGTTACCTTGCCACTGTCTTCCTCTGTAGGCACCTCCTCTGGATTGGTTTCTGCCTCTGGAACGTCTATTCCTGCCCCTTTGAAATTTTGTGGAGTCAGGAAAGGACCAATTTTGGCAGGCCAGTTCCTGCTAAACCTTGGGGGTTGAACCTGCAAGAAATCTTTAACAGTTTGAACAGATTTTGCCTTTGCTTCCATTTTCTTCATAACCTGCTGGGCAGGTGTACCAAACAAACTTGTCTTGTCCATAGGAGCATCTAGCAACTTAGCTTTAACATGATCCGGTAAAGCTTGTTCCTTTAGCCATGCATGCCTTCTTATCACTGTGCCTGTCATGGCTGATCTAAATGAAGCCTCCAGTGCATCATAGCCACATTTTAAGGAATGGTTGCTAACCTGTTGTATGTTATTTACCATCTCTAATACATATTTCTTATCAAGAGATTCATCAGTGGTTAGTTTTTTAGTTAACTGAGCAAGCATAAACTCTTGGTATTGTATCATGTGAAACTGACAGTTTAAAGCTCTAGCTGAGAGAGTAGCTGAAGTGTAGACCTTTTACCCCATCTGTCTAATGACCTTGCTTCCCTTTCAGAAGGAATAGGGTTTTAGCTATGGTCGCTGCTACTGCCTTGGGACCCTGGGATATAGTTTCTGGGTCTGCAAGTGGAGCCTTGTAAAGGTGGTGATGAGTATCTGGCACCCTGTAAAATCTGTCTGGTTTGGCAGGGGCTGGGGTAAAGAATCTGGAGCGGAGCAAACATCATTGTAAGCCTCATCCACCACAGTGTGAACAGGAGGTATAGCTAAGGGCCTGTGCTGCGCGAGGTGCAGAAAAGTCCTAAGTCTTTTCTGGTGTCTGAAAATCCTGTTGCTGCCATTGGAACTGTTCTCGCATGGCATGCAAGGTTTCCCCAAAGGAGAATTCTTCTGGTGGGGAAGCAGCTGGAATGGATTCTTCAGCATCAGAATCTTCAAAATTGGAGAAGGGAGCCTCTGGCTGGTCAGTTATGTCTGATTCATCAGCAGAATCATCAGAGGACACTGGCTCGGGGGGCTCTGCCCTAGGTCTCTTCTCTGGGGGCTGAGAGGCCCTGTCTGGGTGAGAATGAGATCCTCTAATTAAAGAAATTAAATCTTCTGCCAAAGTAAGCATTTGAGAACTAGAAGAGGGCCTGGATGTGGGGGGTTTAACAGGCACTGTTTCAGTAGTCTTGGCTGCTTTAGCCCTGGCGAAGGCCTTAATGGACATGGCTGCTGGAGGCCTAGCAGTACCACGTGCTGGGGTAGAGACATCCAAGGGGATGGTGTCTGATAAGTCAACCACCGTAGTGGGTAAAATTTCTGAGGTCGATTCAAGAGTTGTAGCAGGGGCCTCAGTTGTAGGAATAGGTTCAGCTGTACTTTGTTCAGTTTTCGGTTTCGGCGAAACCGAGACACTCATGATTTGCTTGACCATGGTTTCGGCCGAAACCGCGGACTGCGAGTGTCGGTCTTTATCTTTGCGTTTTTTGGTAGATTGGGTAGTCGGAGGATCCGTCGGCATAATGTACGCAAAAACAGAACCGAAAAACTGTTCTGCAAACTCCGACCGATGCCTAAGCGTTCGTCGGTTGAAAGAAGCACAGGCCGAACAGGCTGCTACGTCGTGGGCTGGGCCTAAACAAGGCAGACAGTAAG
Organism: Protopterus annectens; assembly: GCF_019279795.1. Classification (NCBI taxonomy): domain Eukaryota; kingdom Metazoa; phylum Chordata; order Ceratodontiformes; family Protopteridae; genus Protopterus; species Protopterus annectens. Next base: position 438,277,369 of record NC_056737.1, on the reverse strand, counting down.
AGTGGAAATCTTTATGAGGTATTTGTTTCCCACAGTTTAAACAATTGTTAACTTTTTCTGACATCGGCTGAGGCAAGAAAGAGTCCCCAACGGGGTACTTAGCTTTAGAAGTCTTCGAAGTAGTATTCGGTAGAAGTAATCTCTGGATCTGACCGACCGGCACTTGCGAACAGCTTCTGCTTCGGGCGCCACGCGGCAAGAAAGACTGAGGAAAATGGCGTCGGCTGATGCCTTTATACCCGAAGACCAACAGAGATGACGTCGGGTGGAGTGCGACAACAGCCGAAGCCGGACCCGGACTTTGGAATCCGGCCGACTGAAGGGCTGCCTGACGACAGGACAACCCACTTGTTATGACTGCAGATGCATCCATGAAGGACATCTACCTTATAGTCTGGGCAGAAGGGGACATAGCTAGTATACCTGTGCCAGCCTTTCCCAGGAGTGTGTGTGTGTACACAAATCAAATCTCACAGTGTGTGTGTGTCAGCTACTTGGAGCAGGTACACAAAGCACTGGTTTCACAGACAGAGTGGTGGAGGAATTGGCTTGGGCACTTGGCTGAGGACTTAACTCTGAAGCTGTGCCAGAAGTCTTACTGGGGACCTGGATGGAGACAGACATAGAAACCCAGACTGAGCGTGTCACCTGTGTGGGAAATTGTGCTTGATGCAGAGAGGTCTGCATCTGGAAATACTGAGTGTATCCATTTATATTCCAAGTGAACATCCCTCTCCAGTGTCAGTGGTGAGGATTCATGCTTCCTGATTACTGGCCTAGAGTAGGGACAGCACAGTACAAAAACTTTGTACTCTCTCCCTTTTTAAGGGCAGCTGGCTGACGGTCAGGAAAACTGCAGGCAGCAACACACGCATATTCCAAAGCTAACAATTGGAGGAATGGGCACAAGTTCTGGAAATTCCTTCTGTAACGCCTCACATTACTTGTGGGACTACAAAACTTCAGTGCAGTCCTACTAAAAACACTGGCACATTCTAGAAATAGTCTCAAGAGAAATATTTCCCCTACAGGGAGAGTCAGAAACTGAGCTCCCCTCAGATTCTGAATTAGAAATCGGAGGGTAAAACCCTGTATCTGTCCCTTAATTTTCTGTCCAGGTTCAGTATAAGACAGATCACTAGCCCGAATTAAACCCGGAGCCAAACTCAAACTACTCCTGTCTAAGGAAATTTGAAAAGGAGTCGATACATGTTTATTTTTCTATTTCTTCTTAACAGGCAAATTGGGGCCAACAGTGTTATTAATGGCAGCAGCATGCTGCTAAGGAATGGGCACAACATTCTGAGAAGCATGTTGCATCTCCCAGGACCTTGCCCAATGAGGGGACCCAAACAGCCACAGAGAACATGGCTAACCCACAGTTCTTACTGGCTGTAGATGCTACACCAGAAGGACCCAGGAGAAAAGATTAGTGGCTTGAGGTACAGCTAACGGCCACAGCAGAGTCACCCACCAAACGCTGAAGCAAATTGTTTAGCCTGCTGCGATGACAAAAGGCTGGTTGTTTAACTCTTTTTTTAATGGCTTCAAGAAGAACTAACCATGGGAGTGACAAGAGTGCTGTTCCATTGTCAGGCTGAAAATGGTGCCTTGTTTCCAGGGAAAACGAGCAGCAAATGCCAGTAGTCTTTAAAAGTCACTTTTCTCAAAGAAAAATGCAGTAAAACACACTTTAGAACACTTTCTCCACAGGAAAAAAAAGTTTTCAATTACTTTAAACAACTTTTAAACTGAGAAGAAAAACAGCACTCCAGTTTAAAAGTACAGTATAATTTTGCAGCAGTCCAAGCTTTAAAATAAACTTTCCTGAACACGGACGTATTAATAAACAAAGAATAATGAATGGAAGTTTTTTTCCCAGCAATGGAACAGCAACAAACCAACCATCGATCCTCACAAGCCTCAGAGAAGCACACTCTTAAGCAGCATGAAATCTCTGAAGGGTGTGGTGCCCACACCTGTCTTTTAGCCAGCTCAGTTTGAGCAGGCTGAAGGTTTGGGTGCATGGAACGCACCCAAAGCTTTTGAAGGTGGCCAGTTGTTATATCCTTGGCAGGCTATAACATATACATCTAAGGCTAATACAGCAGTGCTCAATATAATGAACACAGGCCAGGTATTAATGATTTAATACATGGTTCAGTTCTAAAAACCAATCCTCTCTTTAATGTTCATGCAGATGACATTACAGAAAGACTGCACAGAATAGTATTTTTCTCAACATGTGGAAAAAAATACTGCCAACAAAGCTATAGAGAACACATGACAGACAGGATGAGAAGGGATCTTCAAATGTCAAAGAAATAGAAAAATGTGCGACAGATTTCACTCAGTGCAAGCTCAAGCACCTAAAAACAATTCCAGGACTATCTGATGGGAAATGTAACGGTTAAAAAATAAAAAATGCAAAAAGTCACTGGAGTAATTATGTGTGAATAAATGTAATATGGAAAACTAGGCATGAGAGGGAAATTCTATGATGCACACAAGACAGGTTATCATCAACAGAACATGGCAAAAAATAGACAAATCCTCTAAAGCAACTGCATTCGGAGGTATCAGAAGGAAAAAAAAACAAAGGAATCATAAAAAAACTATGAAAACTCCATGCGTTCACTCAAAGTTATTCCTCCTGTGTTTGGGTAAGTAGAGAGTACTGCACTGTGTTTTCTCACCATAGTTATGACGACGTCAAAATTGAGGTGGCGTGAAGGACACCAAAAATAGCGACAGTCTGCACCTGAAGACAAATGTATAAATAGATCAAAAGAAAATTAAAACCAATGGCCCAAAAATCCCATAACCCCCATACCACAAACCACTCAAATTTAAGCTACACTAAGTATTTTAGCTTTTGAACTTACACTACCTGATGTGGAAGAGTGCCCCTCTGTTGCAACCATACCACGTACTTCCCCACAATGTAAATGGTGAGACTGCAGCATCTTCACAACAAATGTCAACCCCCACCTCAACACAGGTACAGTAAAAACTTAAGTTAAAATACTTAATATAGCTAGAGAAAAAAATGCTCTGCCATTTAAAATCTGCATAAGGCAGTGAACTTTGAAAGTTTATGAAAGGTAGTCCTTCTGGACCTTTGCTTTAAAATACAAAGCATAACCAAGATTAAAGATGGGGAAATGGAGCACAAAAAATGTAAGCATTAGCAATTGAAGAAAGAATGGCTCAGAGGTAAATAACTGATGTGCAGCTACTGTACTGCATACATTCTGTTTAGAATTTTAGAAAAGTCTGAAGGACTGCAACACCACACCAAGAAAAACCTCACCACCAAACTGTAATGAATAAGCACTTCTTTCCTTACTGGTCATAACCTTTTCCTCCTATGCATCCTAGTGTTCTTCTGTTTTCTTTCTGCCATCTCAGACTGCCAGATGACTTGGGTCACCTGCTATCACACCTCCAAGTTCCCTCTAATAATGTTGTTACCTGCACCATAAAAAGAGTGCAGTTAACTATAATTTCAGGGAAGTCTGAAGGATTGCAACACTACACCAGGTAGAATCTCACCAAGAGACTGTAAAGAACAAACACTTCTCTTCTTGCTGGTCATAACCCTTGACTGCGTATCCTAAAGTTCCATGTTTCTCATTGCGTAGCCTAATGTTCCATGTTTTTCATTCCACCAGCTTTTCCTGAAGACCTTTTACCTTTCTCCTTACACCTATATGGTATAGTCATCCCCTTTGGCAAAAACAAAGTGCCCACAAATTACCACATAGGTGGTAATCCATTAAGTACAGAAGAAGTAATTAGGGACCTGGGGACCCAAGTTGATAGCAATCTCTCACTTGACAACCACGTGGCCAAAGTGGTTAGAAAAACATTTTACATAGCCCACCTAATCATGAAGGGATTTACATCTAGATCAGGGGAGGTCATCGTGCCTCTTTACTCATCCCTCATGAGGCCCATAATTGAGTACAATGCCCCTTTTGGGATGTACCTTACCAGACACCTGCAGCAACTGGAAAAACCCCAAAAGTACCTCACCAAGAGGATCAAAGGGCTCAAACAGATGCCATATGCTGCCCGGTTAAAGAAACTCCAGCTCTACTCAGTGGCATACCGCCTGCTCAGAGGCGATCTGTGCCTGACGTATAAAGCCATGTCCAACCCGGAATTAATGGACATGCTGCACCTCAGAAAATCCAAATCCCATCGAGCTATGCGCTTGAGAGACTTGAACCTCAGCACTGAAATAAATAGGACATGCTGGAGGGACAGATTCATAACCCAGAGGCTCCCTTCACTCTGGAATAAAATCCCAGTCCAGGTTAGGCAGAATCCCTCAGTGACTCTCTTCAAGAGGAATCTTGATGAGTGGATGGGCGATCGTAGGTTTACCCCGGGTATCACTTCTGCGTCACTGTTAGACAGAGGAACAGTATACTAACCTCGAAAAAGGGCATAGCAAAATTAATTTAAAATGGGTGGCGAAAGCCAAACACACTCTGGGGCTAGGCTTATAAATGCCCTAGGGCAGATAGCCTAGTATGAACCTTAGTCAGATTCTGTTTCCAACTTTGCCATATTCCACATTACTTTTTTCACCCCATTTTGTGTCCCAGTTTCACACGTTTTACAACAGACATACTCCTCCTTTCAGATACACAACAACTTAATGTATTATCACTCATACAAGCCCAGTACTAACTAAATCTTATAAAAGTAAAATTTTTGTCAGACTTCATGTGTTTATCTGTAACCTGTTAGCATTTTCTAGATAATAGGTTCATAGGCTGGTACTAGGCTATCATCAGCCCTAGAGCCTATACAAGCCTAGCCATAAACATTCCCTGGCTATTTCTTCCCACACTATTTACTTCATTGGACCCCTGTCTAGCAGGGCGACTGACATGATCCCCGGGGTGAATTTCCTTTCTCCCATCCAAATCAAGGTTATTTTTGAAGAGGGCCAAAGAGGTGCTCTGCTTGACATGTATTGGCAGTCTATTTCAGAGTCTGTGGAGTCTCTGGGTCAGGAACCTATCCCTCCAGCATATTTTGTTTATTGTGATGACAAGGTTTAGATCTCTGCAGCATGTGGCTCTGAGGGATTGGGATTTCTTTAAGTGTAGCATGTCCAACAGCTCTGGGTTTGACATGGTCTTGTATGTTAAGCAGAGATCACCTCACAGTAGACAATATGCGACAGAGTATAGCAGGAGTTTTTTTTAAGGTGGTCAGCGTAGGGCATATGCTTTAGGCCTGTGATTCTTTGAGGTATTTCTGCGGCCTTTCCAGTTGTCGCAGACGTCTTGAGAGGTATATACCAAATGGGGTGTTGTATTCTATAATGGGTCTAATGAGGGATGAGCATAGTGGGACAATGACCTTTTTTCTGGATGAAAAGCCCTTAGTGATGAGGTGTGACACATAGAAGGATTTCCTGACTGTTGTGGCAATCTGGTTATCGAAGGTGAGACCACTGTCCACCTGTGTCCCTAAGTCTCTTATCACACTTTTGGTGTTTAATGTACTGCCACCTATGTGGTAATTCACAGGTACATGTTTTTTTTCCAAAGGGGATAACTATATATTTCTTGAAAATGAGTTTGAGCGCATGGCTCTGGCACCAAGCATCCATTTCCGTAAGGCCCTTTTGCAGAGTATCCACATCATTTGGGGATTCAATATTGGGTCCCAGTTTGCAGTCATCTACAAACTTTGTTAGCCAGAGTCCCTTAGTGTTGGCGCCTGTACACTTCAGAGAAGTAGATGACAAACAAGAGCGGTCCCAGGACTGAACCCTGAGGTACTCCACTCGTCACTTGTCTGGAGCTGGACTTGGAGTTGGCTACTTTTACAGTGTGGGTTCTGTCAGTAAGCCAGTTGGCAACCCATCAAGTGATGTAGGGATTAATGCCCAGCTTAAGTCCATCTATGATTCCAGAGTGTGGGATGGTGTCAAAGGCCTTGGCGAGGTCCAGATAGGCTGCGTGGACCACCTTACCCTCGTCCACAGCTCGGGAGACTTGATTCAAAGAAGTCAATATAGGTTTGAAATAGAATGCCAAGCTCTCCAGTAAAAGTAAATCCCATTTGTTCAGTGCAGGTTTTGCATGGATAAAGCCAAGAGACCCTCCTCCACATTTTTCACAGTATATATCAAAACTGCAATCTGTAAGCTATTGGACCACTAATTCAGAACTGGGTTTTCTGTGCTGAGAAAATAAGCCTGGGCTATAGAAGAGGCTGACACTGGAAGACTAAATTTGCTCATTAACTGAGATTTGGCAATATGTGCCATGTAGAGCTCATATAATCGGACTACACCTCTAGGTTAATTTATATTTACAGTTTAGTAATTTTAAACCTGTACTTGTGCATTTTACTTCAATAATCTTATATGACATACTACAGACTAAGTGATGGTTCACAGAACCGGTATGAACTACAGCATTTTGAGACCATTTCAGTCTTTTTGGTTTATACAATAAATGAAGATAATACAAGGCATCAGCGGTAAATTATGTATTTAACACATGAATAGTTCAGCAATACCCATATATATGGGGACATGATAAGATTATGTACTTAAGTGTACGGATTAAAAAGAACTACGTCATGTTCATCTGGAATGGCTATTTTAAGACGCATGAAATTTAATGTTAAACTATTAAGAGAAGGAACTCATTGCCACTAGCACAGCAGATAGCGTTGTCACCTCACAGCAAGAGATTCCTCAGTTCAATTCTCGGTTGGGGTGCCTTCTATGTGGAGTCTACATGTCCTCCATATGTTCGTGTGAGGTTTTTCTGAATGCTCCAGTTTCCTCCCACATTCCAGAGACATGCAGTAGGTGAACTGGACGCTCTAAATTGACCACAAATGCGAGTGTGCATGCAAGTGTGTGGTGTGGAAGAACTAACATGAACAGGGCTAGCCACCCGGCGGTGTAATCCTTGGCTCTAGATGACTGTCATTGTTAATGTGATGCCCCGACCCCATGTGCAAAAGATGGGAAAAAGGGGTTGTGGACAGATGGATGGAGAAGGAACTCATTGTAAGCACTGTGTAATACGTATGATAGGTATTACAGGTAAACTATTCATAGGTCCTGTACCATGACAGCTTAAACATGGGTTAAAATTAATATAACAAGGGAGCAAAGTGAAGTATAAAAGAAAAAGGCAGGGAGGGAAGCTGTGTGTTTGGGGGGGGGGGGGTCTTCAGTATGACAAGGCATAGTAGTAGAAAGAAAAAATGCATTACACAAGTGATGAAATGATTTCTGAGTGGGCAGACAGAGCTGCTTGACTGAAAGCTGCAGAGGGTACATTGCAGGTAGGCACAGAATGAGCTGCAAGTCAGCCTGCAGATATCATAGTTGGTAACAGCTGAGCTGGATTTATAAGAAGAGTACAAATGAACACAGTGGGAATTTGTACCAGAGAAGGAAAGGAATAAAGAAAGAGGAGCAGAATAAATGGGTCTACATCACGTTGTCAATCTTTTACATGTACGAATGTCATATGGTCGACACCATATGATCGAACATTTAAAAGTTTGAACGTTTCAACAGAGATCTCTGTGCAGTGTGGAATGGGAAGATTTCCCTTTTCTGCACTGTAGTGCAATCTCAGAGTTGGTATATTTAAAGAGCGGGGGGTGTGGGGGTGCAGGTAGCTACTGTTCAGGTAAGGTTTTTACTTTGGTTTATTCTTTTTTATTACATTTTCAAACTTTTTAAAAGTTCGATCATATGGTGTCGACCATATGATGTTCGAACTTTTAAAAGTTTGATTATGTAATATAGACACAAATAATCAACCACTTTGCCTAACTTAATACCATAAGGGTGAGTAACAACCCATAACTTAGTAGCATTTAATATTGTTATCATACCTTGGCCTAGTGTAGTTTTTTTTCTGACTTTTCAGGTTTGGTATATTTTGAGGATTAATACAATTTGAAAAATACTTTCCTTTTAATTTTGGCATTTTTAACATTTCTCTGTTTTAAATTCTTTTCATAAAGCTTTTTTAGGAATTGAATAAAATGGGTTTTTACACAGTTGTTGAGAAATTATTATTTAAACACTGGCTTCTTTAACACTCTGGGAAAAATGTCAGGCAATCTGTCGTTTCCTCTAGATCGGAGACAGAAATGACATCAAAGTTGCCTTTGTAACCATTTTATTCATATGAAAACCAACTAAAGAATAACACTGTCCAACAACTGACATAAAAAAAGTACAGTTTTGTACCTACCATAAATGTAGATGTTCGAGGATCCCCATTGCTGCAGTCCTTACTATTGGGTATAGTCCGCGTCCAGTCGGCCCGAATACCAGAGTATAAGGCTGACGTCGGTCAGGGCGCATTAGACTGACGTCAGTACGTCAGGGTACTAATGCGCATGACCGACGTCATATCCTCAGTCTTTTCTTGCCCCAGATGTCAGAAGACCCTAAAAAGACAAGGCCCAAAATACCTGCACCAAAAATATGTACAATATATACAAGAATATATACAAAAATATAAGCATGTAACCTCACCTACACAACCACCCGTAAACACAGAGGGGAAGGAGGGAGGGTAAATTGGACTGCAGCAATGGGGATCCTCGAACATCTACATTTATGGTAGGTACAAAACTGTACTATGTTCTTCGTTCCCCATTGCTGCAGTCCTTACTATTGGGTAGAATCCCAAAGCAGAGGTAAGGGAGGCTGGCAAATCATAAAGAAGCAGGAACTGACAACATGCCTTGCAAAACAGCTGTGGCAAAACCAGCCCTAGACTTAGAGTAGATAGGAAGGTGATAATGCTTAGAGAAAGTATGCACTGAACTCCAAGTAGCTGCTTCCAAAATATCCTTAGTTGCCACCCCTTAGAAAAGCTGTTGAAGTGGCAGTAGCCCTAGTGGAATGAGGCCTAATCCCAGCTGGAATCTCCTTGCCATGATGGGAATAACAAAATGCAATGCAAAAGCCAATCCACCTAGAAATAGTTTGTTTTGACACAGGCTTGCCCTGTGAACTCAAAGCAAAAGAAACAAACAACTGCTGAGACTGCCTGAAATCCTTAGTCCTGCTTAAATAATAACGCAATTGCCTGTGTACATCTAAAGTGTGCAAAATCTGTTCCCCTTTATTTTGGGAGTCTGCATAAAAGTAGGCAAATGAATAGTTTGGTTTAAAGCCACACTAGAAACCACCTTAGGCATAAAGGAAGGATTAGTACGTAATGATACCCTATCCTTATGGAAAATCAAAAATGTCTCTACTGCCATAAGGGCCTGCAACTCAGACACCCTTCTTGCAGAAGTAATAGCCAACAGAAAAGCAGTCTTCCATGACAAGTATTTCAATTCAGCAGTAGCCGCAGGCTCAAAAGGTTGTAGAGTAAGTTTTTCCAACACAAAATTGAGATCCCAAGCAGGAGTAGGAGCTCTACGTGGGGGTCTTATATTCTTTGCCCCTCTAAGAAACTGCTTGAACAAAGGGTGCGAAAACAATGGTGGGTCACAATCATAGTGAGCTGAAATTGCTGCAGCATGAATCTTAATGGAAGAGAAGGACAAACCTTTGTCCAATAACTCAGTAAGATATTGAAGAGCCACACTCAAATTAGGCTCAGAAACCTGCAAATTCTTTGCTGTACTCCAAAATAAAAATCTCTTCCATTTTTCTGCGTACACTTTCCTTGTACTAGGTCTTCTAGCTTCCATAATCACATTTAAAACTTGTTGAGGAAGTTGAGACCTGCTATGTTTCAACACAGAATATGCCAGGCTGTTAGATGAAGAGAGTGAAGCTTGACATTGAGCAGATGACCATCCTTCTGAGATAACAGATGAGGAATCAGAGGTAAAGGCCATGGAGGCTTCCTTACCAGACTCCGTAGTAGTGGGTACCAGTGTTGCGAGGCCAATCTGGAGCTATCAAAATCATCCTTGGCCTGTCTTGTCTGACCTTTAATAGTACCTTTGGAAGAAGAGGCAGAGGAGGAAAGGCATACACATGAAGGTTTTTCCAACTGAAAGACAGAGCATCCACTTTCCAAGCTGTGTGATGAAACCCCTTTGTGCAATACTGTGGCAGCTGGTGGTTTAGTGGAGAAGCGAACAGATCTATGTCTGGAGTCCCCATGACACTGTCAATTTTGAAATACATGAAGATCCAGTTTCCACTCGTGGGGATCCATGATTTGTCTGCTTAACACATCTGCTAAGGAGTTCTGTGCTCCTGGCAGAAACCTTGCCTGAAGAGTTAGTTGCAAGCTTAGGGCAGTCTCCCATAAAATCATTGCTTGCCTGCATAGAGGATAAGAATGTGTTCCCCCTTGTTTGTTGATGTACCACATGACAGTTGTGTTGTCTGTTAGAATCAACACCTGCCCTGGAAGAAGTAACTCCTTGAAAGCCATTAATGCAAACTGGACTGCTAACATCTCCTTCATGTTGATATGTAGATGCTGTAGTCTGGCAGGCCACTTGTCTTGTATCCACTTTCCATTTAGATGAGCTCCCGAAGCAATGTCCGAGGCATCTGTCGTTAAAATCTGACTCGCCTCTGGCCGGGTCACAGAGAGTCCCTTGTTTAGGTGACATTCCTGAGCCCACCACAAAAATTCTTTTTGAAGGCAAGGTATTATTTGAATGACAGTGTCCAAATCCTGGCAGTGCTGTGTCCATACATTTTTGAGATATCATTGTAGCTTCCTCATATGCAGTTTGGCATTGGGAAGCACCAGAATACAAGATGCCATGAACCCTAATGCTTGAAGGACTGTCCTTGCAGTCAGCACGGACTGATGAGATAGTTGATGGAAGTAAAGTGACAGACTCTTTTGTTTGTCCGGGGTTAAAAAGGCCATCTGGGCTGCTGTATTCAGTCTCACACCCAGAAAGCACATGTCTTGAGAGGGTACTAGACTGGACTTTATTTCGTTCACAGAATACCCTAGGCATCTTAGCACTGCTATAACATATTCCAGATGTTGTAGAAGGTCTTCCTTTTTTTTGAGCCAGAATCAGGCAGTCGTCCAAGTAAGGATAGATTTGAATTCCTTGAAGCCTGAAGTAAGCTATCACTGGAGCCAGAACCTTTGTGAATACTCTGGGCAGTAGATAAGCCAAAGGGCAATGCAGAGAACTGATAATGAGAATTTCCAGCTCGAAACCGCAGATACTTCCTGCAACTTAGCCTTATAGGCACATGAAGGTAAGCTTCCTTGAGATCTAAAGTTACCATCCAGTGATCTTTGCCCAGCAGAGGTAAAAGCTGTTGTAACGTCAACATCTTGAACTTGGGAATGTCCAGAAAAGTGTTGAGGAGAGATAAATCCAAAATTGGTCTCCACGTGTTCCCCTTCTTTGGTACTAGGAACAGGCGAGAATAAAATCCTAGGCCCCTTTCTGATACAGGGACTGGCTGAATGGCCCCATCCGAGTAACTGAGAAACTTGCTTGTGAGCCTCCTTTCTTTGTGGAGGAGGAACGTCTGGCATGCCTTTGAAAGGGGCATGGTATGGAAATAAAATCTGTAACCGTGGTGAATGATATCCAACACCCATTTGTCTTGAGTAATTAAATCCCAATTTTCTTTGAAAAGAGACAGTCTTCCTCCCAAAGGAGCTGCCAGGCGAGAATCTACTGGCAGCTGAAAAGACAGGTCATTGGGTCTGTTTACGAAAGGACTGACCCCTGCCCTCACCAGAAGTCTGAGCAGGTGAACTCCCTGTTCTAGGCCTAAAAGAACCTTGCGGCCTGCCCCTACCACGTCTAGACCTACCCCTAGACTGGGAATCATAAGCAGGATATGTCCACCCCTTAGCAGGCCAATTTCTACTAAACTTGGTGGCTGCACCTGCAAAAATCTTTAACAGTTTGCATAGACTTAGCTTTGTCTTCCATTTTCTTTAAAACTGCTTCCACAGGCGATCCAAACAACACATCAGACTGTAAAGGAGCATCCAAAATCCTTGTCTTAACATGCTCAGCTAAATTCTGATCCTTCAACCAGGCATGCCTGCGAAGAACAGAACTAGTAGCAGCCACCCTCGAGGAGGCCTGTACAGCATCAAAACCACATTGCAAAGAATGCTTACCTACTTGTTCAGACACATGAACCAAATCCAGCAACTCTTTACACTCAATACCTTCCGCCAAAGCATCCACCTTAGATTTTAATTGTGAAAGGAGATAATTCTGATATTTTAGCATGTGAAACTGACAATTCAAGCTCTCATGGCTAGAGTGGAAGAAGTATACACTTTCTTTCCCCACCTATCCAAAGCCCTTGCCTCTTTATCAGTGGGAACAGGATTTTTAACCACAGAGGCCTTAACACCTTTAGGCCCTTGAGAAATAGTTTCTGGGTCCGCCCTAGGACTCTTAAACAAATACTTATGAGCTTGGGCACCCTATAATACCTATCAGGCTTAACAGGAGCAGGAGGCAAAGAGTCAGGGTTCAGTGAAGCCTCTGCAAAAACATCTTCCACCACATTCAACACAGGAGGAATAGCTAAGGGCCTATGCTGGGGTAAAAACAAGAATTCCCTAAGCCTTTTCCTGGAATCAGAGTAATCCTGGCCTTCCCATTTAAAGTGCTCCCTCATGGAATGCAGAGTCTCTGAAAATGAGAAATCCTCAGGAGGAGAAGCTGTAGGAGTGGAATCATCCACATCAGAATCAGAATAAGTAGGATACTCCTGCAAGTCTTCTGCAGAAGACTCTGAAGCCTCTGAACACTGTTCAAAACTATCAAACTCCGGTTCCACCCTAGACCTCTTATCAGGCGGGGGCATAGAACCTCTAATCATAGTAATCAAATCTTCTGCCATTTTAAGCATATGTTTCTTAGGTACAGAACCCGAAATGCTAGGAGAAGCCACCACTGAAGCTGAACTAGGCCTACCTCTCAAAGAAGTTTTGGCAACAGAAGGAGAGACTCTAACTACCTTGGGAAGAGAGGGAAGAACAGTTACCTGAGAAGCCCCCTCAGCCTGGCCTACCTCCTGAGAAGGCACATCCTGTAACAGTAAAGTTTCTGCCTGAGACTCCATGGAAACTCCTGGCAAAACCTCTGGCTCCACTGAGCCTTCTAAAGAACCGACGTCCGGGACTGCGGTTCATCAACCCTAGGCTTCGCTGATTTGTCCTTGCGCTTCTTGGAAGCGGGCGTCGAAGCATCCGACGGCATTTTATAATTGCAACGCTTCCCAAACACTAACCTGGCACAGTCTAACCTCCTCTTAATAGTGCGTTTGTTAAACCTAGCACAAGAGCGGCAACCAACAACGTCGTGCTCAGGCCCTAAACAAGGTATACACAAGGTATGGTAATCCCTATGAGGTATCTGTTTCCCACAAGAAATACAGTTATTCACTTTTTCTGACATCCGGTTAAAGACTGAGGCAAGAAAAAACCAAAATGTTCCCCAACGGGGTACTTAGCCAACTCTGTTTCGGTCTGAAACTCCGGTTTCGGAAATATTTCAGAACGCCAACCTGCACTCGCAAAACTGCTTCTGCATCGGACCATGCGGCAAAAAAGACTGAGGATATGACGTCGGTCATGCGCATTAGTACCCTGACGTACTGATGTCAGTCTAATGCGCCCTGACCGACGTCAGCCTTATACTCTGGTATTCGGGCCGACTGGACGCGGACTATACCCAATAGTAAGGACTGCAGCAATGGGGAACGAAGAACATCAGCTATAACACAAAATTACTACACCAGCTGTTTGACATTAACAGGTCTATTCTGGCTACCAGTTACAGTACAGATGCAAAACCCAAAAGCCCAGTCAGACATGTCATACTAAAAAAGAACTCAAGGCATAACTCTCAGTTCATACATAAATTGTCTTGAACTAAATAGCTTCAGTCATCCTGACCTGTCAAACCATCAAGAGGCCACTGAAGGAGGCTAAGCCACGAGACGAATGTCCACTGGTATGCCTGTGGCTGTTACACCCCACATCGCAAGGCCTTCGACCCACACTACTAAAGACGAAGCATATATGTCTTACCAGAAACTCAGTGCTAGTATTATCTATCTAAAATAATCATTAGACAACAGGGTTAACTGCAAACTGAACAAATCAAAGCCCACACCATTCAAGTGATTTCCATATGCATCATAAAAAAGTCTATGGCTTTTGCTAACTGTCCTCTGTAATTTGGCAACCAATATCCCATGCTGATTAAGTCCCTCTATGGTTAATAAAGAACCTAGACATTTCCACAACTGAGCTTCATACAGTGCCCTTCCAGTGAAATCTGGGAAGGATAGCAGACTAAAATAAAACCAAGTCCAGATGGAGACTGTGCAGGCTATGAAGTCAGCTAAAATCCTAGTAGCCAAGATCTTCTTCAGAATCATGGTCAAGTCACTGCCCCCAAGAAATATGATCATGGTGGTTGATAATTTTGATTGAAAAGTTAGCTGATGCCAGATATTGCAAAGTTAGAAACATGACAAGCCTGGAAATCAGTCAGCAGATTACACTGCGATTCTAATAAAAAATAAATAAATAAATAAATAAAAAGTGTACCTTGTCAATAAGATCACCACTTGCATGGCCACTCTTTGGATAAAAGAGTCCCAAACTTCGCTGCTCTTTATTCCCTGTAAAGTGCGATAAGATTATGGCTTAATGTAAGAGAGAAAGACGTCGGATAACCACCTCTCAAGTCCTCTTTAAGACCTTGGCTGAATGACTCCTCTGCCAGGTCTCGGGTATGCAGAGTGAATGAGAGGAATATCTGTGTGTAGACATTCCTTAGCTTGAAATGACTTTCTTCAGGGCAGTATTGACTTTTGCCAGAGTAACTGTATAACCTGATTTAACTTGAAAAATAGGGTCAGGTGGGAGTGTTGGACAAACCTGTTCAGGAAAGTGGCCCAACATACTGTACAGGAAACATGAGTTGACCTTTTATATATTCAATTTTTTTGCTCTTTTCTGGACTGGTCCATCTTGGACTTCCCTAGCCATATTAAAACAAAGTCCTTGGCAATAAAAACATTGTCCCAACGCAAAGAATAAAGCAGTTCACTAGCTCTAAGGGCCCAAACGTACAACCAGGTAAACAAGGAAGCCTAGAGGAAGGAAGAGTAAATATCAGCTGAGCAATAAAGTCCTTTAACAATGTGCTCCAAAAGATGATGGCCAGTAGGGTTTACTGGGATCATGAGTGGCACCCACTGGTGTTATCCCAGCCCTTCACCATTCTGTCAGTGAGCCAGTGGCTAGAAAAAAAAAATTAAATTGGAAAGCCCTCAAAAAAGGGACAGCAATCCTATAGCTGCAATGCGTATGGGTAAAGTGCTGGGTGCATACTTCAAACACCTATGTATTACAAATTGCAAAAAATTAAGAAAGATCCTAGTGTCTGTGGTGCGGAGTTAAATCCTTGTAGAAAAGGCTGAAGGCATATAAAGACAAGGAATAAGTCTTTTTGGTATTCAAAGCCTAACACTTGGATAATTGCATCAAAGCTAATCTTTACCACTAAGCCAAACTTCTGCAGGAATGGGTGTCCTGTAGGGAGCTCGTAGAGTTTGGGAACCTAAAAGTGGGATAAGCTGTCAGTTATGCCACTGTCACTTCCTGGTACAAGATTACTTGAAAAGCTCAAACCAATCTGCAAACTTAGCAAAACTAGCAACCAAATCACTGAATGAACCCACCCAGACTACGACAGCTTCTTAAGGGCTTGGACTACTGTCAGGCTGCCTGAGTAAAAAGAAACCCTACTGTTACAAAAATGCTCTTTCTAAATCAAAGTGGCTAGCAAATAGGAAACCCTCTAAAAAGGTAATAACTAACTTTTGTTCCTCTGACCACTTTTCTCTAGCCATGAGGTGGGCCACTTTCCTCAAACCATCTCCCTTTATATTAGTCACCCAAATTTATGCCTGCTGCAGCATCGGTGAAAAGCTGCAGCTCACAAGGAAACCCAGAGACTTTGCCAGAAGGCGACTTCACTGTATTTGAGTAAGAAGGTGTTTCACAGATGTAGGTCTTTGCTAAATTGTCCAGTAATTCTCACCATGTGGTGTTTTAAGTCTGCCACTCTTCAGGAGGTTGGATAAGGATCTGAGGAAAGTCCCGCTAGGGGTGACAGCTCTGCAAGAAAACTCTAGTAAGCCACTCAATTGCATTAGCATCACAAATTTGCACTTTACAAGTTCCAAAAAAATTGTGAATTGAGGATCTGAGGTGATGTAATCTGTCTGTGGGAAGCCTGGAAGCAGAAGCTGAAAAATCAATAAGGCCCAGAAATGTAATTGCCTAGGAGGAGCCATCCAACTTTCCCTCAAACAAGAAAAAGTACAGTTTTGTACCTACCATAAATGTAGATGTTCGAAGATCCACATTGCTGCAGTCCTAACACTTGGGTAGTCCGCTGTCCCTCGGTCGGCCCGAATATCAGAGTATAAGGCTGACGTCGGTCAAGGCGCATTTGACTGACATCAGAACGTCATGACCGACGTCATATCCTCAGTCTTTTCTTGCCCCAGATGTCAGAAGACCCTAAAAAGAAAGGTCCAAACCCATAGACAACAACTAAACAACCAACCAGCCTAATACCAAAAATATGTACAATATATACAATATATACAATATACACAATATACCTCAGATGGATAACCCAACTCACACAACCACCTCAAACTACAGAGGGGAAGGAGGGAGGGTAAATTGGACTGCAGCAATGTAGATCTTCGAACATCTACATTTATGGTAGGTACAAAACTGTACTATGTTCTTCATCTCACATTGCTGCAGTCCTAACACTTGGGTAGAATCCCAAAGCAGAGGTAAGGGAGGATGGCTAAACTATAATGAAGCAGGAGCTGCCAAAATGCCCTGCAACACAGCAGTGGCAAAACCAGCCCTGGATTTAGAGTACAGTGGAAGGTGGTAATGCCTAGAAAAGGTATGCACCGAACTCCAAGTGGCTGCCTCCAAAATATCCTTAGTTGCCACCCCCCTCAAAAAAGCTGTTGAAGTGGCAGTAGCCCTAGTGGAATGAGGCCTAATCCCAGCTGGAATCTCTTTGCCATGATGGGAATAACAGAAAGCAATGCAAAATCCAATCCACTTAGAAATAGTTTGTTTTGACACGGGCTTGCCCTGAGAGCACAAAGCAAAAGAAACTAATAACTGCTGAGATTGTCTGAACCCTTTAGTTCTGTCCAAATAATATCGCAACTGCCTGTGTACATCTAAAGTGTGCAAAATCTTTTCCCCTTTATTTTGGGGATTTGCATAAAAAGTAGGCAAATGAATAGTTTGGTTTAAAGCCACACTAGAAACCACTTTAGGCATAAAGGAAGGATTAGTACGTAAAGATACCCTATCCTTATGGAAAATTAAGAAAGGCTCAACTGCCATAAGGGCCTGCAATTCAGAAACCCTTCTTGCAGAGGTAATGGCCAACAAAAGCAGTCTTCCATGACAAATATTTCAACTCAGCAGTAGCTGCAGGCTCAAAAGGTTGTAGAGTGAGTTTCTCCAACACAAAATTGAGATCCCAAGCAGGAGTAGGAGCTTCGTGGGGTCTTATATTCTTTGCCCCTCTAAGAAATTGCTTGAACAAAGGATGAGAAAACAATGGTGGGTCACAGTCGTAGTGAGCTGAAATTGCTGCAGCATGAATCTTAATAGAAGAGAAGGACAAACCTTTGTCCAATAACTCAGTAAGATATTGAAGAGCCACACTTAAATCAGGCTCAGAAACATCCAAATCCTTAGCTGCACTCCAAAACAAAAATCTCTTCCATTTATCTGCGTACACTTTCCTTGTACTAGGCCTTCTAGCTTCCAAAATCACATTCAAAACTTGTTGTGGAAGTTGAGACCCTCTATGGTTTAAAACAGAATATGCCAGGCTGTTAGGTGAAGAGAGTGAAGTTTGACATTGAGCAAATGACTGTCCTCCTGGGACAACAGATGTGGAATCAAAGGCAAAGGCCATGGAGGCTTCCGTACTAGACTTCTCAGTAATGGGTACCAGTGCTGTCGAGGCCAATCTGGAGCTATCAAAATCATCCTTGGCTTGTCCTGTCTGACCTTCAGAAGTACCTTTGGGAGGAGAGGCAGAGGTGGAAAGGCATACACATGAAGATTTTTCCAACTGAAAGAAAGAGCATCCACTTTCCAAGCTGTGGGATGAAACCTCTTCGTGCAAAACTTTGGCAGCTGGTGGTTTAGTGGAGAAGCGAACAGATCTATGTCTGGAGTTCCCCAGGACACTGTCAATTTCTGAAATACATGAAGATCCAGTTTCCACTCGTGGGGATCCATGATTTGTCTGCTTAACACATCTGCTAAGGAGTTCTGTGCTCCCGGCTGAATCCTTGCCTGAAGACTTAGTTGTAAACTGAGAGCAGTCTCCCACAAAATCATTGCTTGCCTGCATAGAGGATAAGAATGTGTTCCCCCTTGCTTGTTGATGTACCACATGACAGTTGTGTTGTCTGTTAGAATCAACACCTGCCCTGGAAGAAGTAAATCCTTGAAAGCTATTAATGCAAACTGGACTGCTAACATCTCCTTCAAGTTGATATGTAGATGCTGTAGTCTGACAGGCCACTTGTCTTGTATCCACTTTCCGTTTAGATGAGCTCCCTAAGCTTTGTCTGAGGCATCTGTCGTTCAAATTTGACTCGCCTCTGGCCGGGTCACAGAGAGTCCCTTGTTTAGGTGACATTCCTGAGCCCACCACAAAAATTCCTTTTGAATGCAAGGTATTATTTGAATGACAGTGTCCAGATCCTGGCAGTGCTGTGTCCATACATTTTTGAGATACCATTGCAACTTCCTCATATGCAGTTTGGCATTGGGAAGCACCAGAATACAAGATGCCATGAACCCTAAGGCTTGAAGGACTGTCCTTGCAGTCAGCCCGGACTGAAGAGATAGATGATGGAAGTAAAGGGAAAGATTCTTTTGTTTGTCCGGGGTTAGAAAGGCCATCTGGGATGCTGTATTCAGTCTTACACCCAGAAAGCACATGTCTTGAGAGGGTACTAGACTGGACTTTATTTCATTCACAGAATACCCCAGGCATCTTAGCACTGCTATCACATATTCCAAATGACGAAGAAGCTCGTCCTTCCTTGAGCCAGAATCAGGCAATCGTCCAAATAAGGATAGATTTGTATTCCTTTTAGCCTGAAGAAAGCTATCACTGGAGCCAGAACTTTCGTAAATACTCTGGGCAGTAGATAAGCCAAAGGGCAATGCAGAGAACTGATAGTGAGAAGTCCCAGTCCGAAAACGCAGATACTTCCTGCAACTTAGCCTGATAGGAACATGAAGGTAAGCCTCCTTGAGATCCAAAGTTACCATCCAGTGATCCTTGCCCAGCAGAGGTAAAAGCTGTTGTAACGTCAACATTTTGAACTTGGGAATGTCCAGATAAGTGTTGAGGATAGATAGATCCAAAATTGGTCTCCACGTGTTCCCCTTTTTTGTACAAGGAACAGGCGAGAATAAAATCCTAGGCCCCTTTCTGGCATAGGAACCGGCTGTATGGCCCCTATTTGGAGTAACAGAGAAATTTGCTTGTGAGCCTCTATTCTTTGTTGAGGAGGAATGTCTGGCATGCCTTTGAAAGGAGGCAAGGTATGGAAATAAAACCTGTAACCGTGATGTATGATATCCAATACCCATCTGTCTTGGGTAATCAAACTCCAATTTTCTTTGAAAAGTGCCAACCTTCCTCCCAAAGGTGCTGCCAGGCGAGAAGGTTCTGGCAGCTGAAAAGGTAGGTCATTGGGTCTGTTTACGAAAGGACTGACCCCTGCCCTCACTCGAAGACTGTGCAGGAGAACTCCCTGTTCTAGGCCTGAAAGAGCCCTGACCTCTGCCACGTCTAGATCTACCCCTAGACTGGGAATCATAAGAAGGATACGTCCACCCCTTAGTAGGCCAATTTCTACTAAACTTTGGAGGCTGAACCTGCAAAAAATCTTTAAC
The DNA here is from genome assembly GCF_019279795.1 of Protopterus annectens. Taxonomy (NCBI): domain Eukaryota; kingdom Metazoa; phylum Chordata; order Ceratodontiformes; family Protopteridae; genus Protopterus; species Protopterus annectens. The sequence continues at coordinate 438,257,372 of NC_056737.1, read as the reverse complement.
AGTCTGCATAGACTTAGCCTTGTCTTCCATTTTCTTTAAAACTGCCTCAACAGGAGAACCAAACAAGACATCAGATTGCAAAGGGGCATCCAAAATCCTAGTTTTAACATGGTCAGATAAATTTTGATCCCTCAGCCAGGCATGCCTGCGAAGAACTGACCCAGTGGCAGCCACCCTAGACGAGGCCTGTACAGCATCAAAACCACATTGCAAAGAATGCTTACCCACCTGTTCAGAAACATGCACTAAATCTTGTAACTCTTTACAATCAATACCTTCCGCCAGAGCATCAACCTTAGATTTCAACTGTGAAAGGAGATAATTTTGATATTTCAACATGTGAAACTGGCAATTCAAAGCCCTCATGGCTAGAGAGGAAGAAGTATAAACTTTCTTTCCCCATCTATCCAAGGCCCTGGCCTCTTTATCTGCAGGAACCGGATTCTTGACAACAGAAGCCTTAACACCCTTAGGCCCCTGGCTAACAGTTTCTGGGTCTGCCCTAGGACTCTTAAAAAGATACTTATGAGCTTCAGGCACCCTGTAATACCTATCCAGTTTAACAGGAGCAGGAGGCAAAGAATCAGGATTAAGAGAAGCCTCTGCAAACACATCTTCCACCACATTCAGAACAGGAGGTATAGCCAAAGGCCTATGCTGGGGTAAAAACAAAAATTCCATAAGCCTTTTCCTGGAGTCAGAGAAGTCCTGACCTTCCCATTTAAAATGCTCTCTCATGGAGTGAAGGGTCTCTGAAAAAGAAAAAACCCTCAGGAGGAGAAGCAGAAGGAGTAGAATCATCCACATCAGAATCAGAGTAATGAGAATACTCCTGAAAGTCTTCAGCCGAAGACTCAGACACATCCGAAGCCTGCTCATAATCCCCCAACACTGGTTCCATCCTAGGCCTCTTATCAGGAGGGGGCATAGAGCCTCTAATTAAAGTAATTAAATCTTCTGCCATTTTAAGCATGTGCTTCTTGGGCACAGAACCTGAAGAACTAGGAGTGACACCCACAGAAGCTAAACTAGACCTGCCTCTAGGAGAAGCCTTGGAAGCAGAAAGAGAGGGCCTAGACACCTTAGGAAGGGAGGGGAGTACAGTTATCTGAAAAGCCCCTACAGCCTGACCTGCCTCCTGGGAGGCCACATCCTGTAAAATCAAAGTTTCTCCCTGGGACTGCAGAGGCCTCCGTCGGAACCACCAGTTCCACTGGCCTCTAAAGAACCGGCGTCCGGTTCGGACGACTCCTCTAACCTAGGTTTAACTGCCTTGTCCTTGCGCTTCTTTGAGGAAGCGGCGGAGCATCCGGCGGCATATTGTAATTACACCGCTTCCCAAAGACCAACCTGGCACAATCCAACCTTCACTTTATAGTGCGTTATTGAACCTAGCACAAAGCGACACCCAACAACGTCGTGCTCAGGTCCCAAACAAGGTATACACAAATTATGGTAATCCCTATGCGGTATCTGTTTCCCACAAGAAATACAGTTATTCACTTTTCTGACATCCGGTAAACCACTGAGGCAAGAAAAACCAAAATATTCCCCAACGGGTACTTAACCAACTCTGACTTCGGTCTGAAACTCCGAATTCGAAAAATTTCAGAACGCCGAACGGCACTTGCAACACTGCTTCTGCATCGGACCATGCGGCAAAAAAGACTGAGGATATGACGTCGGTCATGCGCATTTGTACCCTGATGTTCTGATGTCAGTCAAATGCGCCTTGACCGACGTCAGCCTTATACTCTGATATTCGGGCCGACCGAGGGACAGCGGACTACCCAAGTGTTAGGACTGCAGCAATGTGAGATGAAGAACATCCCCCAGTTCACTTCAAAGTTGGATGAAAATGGCCATGTCCTTTTGGGCCGCAGCCTTCCCTTTACTTACCAACAGTAATCATCTGAGTTATGAATGGTGGTTTTCTTGGGGCCCTTTGTTGCCAATGCGAATGCAATATGAAACTAAAAAAATTAAAAAATGCATCATCTGGGGAGCAACCCCATATCTGTGTTGATAAAGGACTTCCCATCAAACTGAGATTCCTACAAAGGCCACTCATTCTCAGATAAGGTGGAAAGCAGATTGTTTAATTTGCACAGCCACAGATCTAAAAATTTCTTGATAGGCTGAACAGCCGGCACTGCAGATGCTCAGTATAGCCTACATTAGTGATGGTGATTGATGACTGATGATTGGTGATGATGATGATAATGGATTAAAAGGACTTCCCCTCTTTCTTCTTTGGGACTAAGCATACAGGAGATAATTTGTAAGCAGGCCAAGGAGGGTGAGATTATGGGCCAATGATCCTTCTGGCTAATGTCTCTTTCTCAATTAACGTAAGAGCTTCTTGTCCACTTCTCTTTGATGGACTACAGTTTCATAACAATCTTGGAATTTAAAGACACTGCCTAGAGTATACAGGCTACCAGCAACAGCCAAGCAAGCACCAATGCTGGATACCTTAAGCTTTAAAGGTCCTGTGCAAAGGATACTGACCTCTTCATACTGCACTACAACCTCATAGGACAAATACATGGACTGCACCTGCACTACTACCTCATAGGACAAATACAAGGACTGCACCTGCACTTCTGAAGCACCCCACTTCCAAATCAAAGGGCACAAGACTACCCAAACTTCCTACCAAGATTAAAATTACAGAATACAACGCAACACATTTAGAAAGGGAGTGACTGAACATCTAACAGAAATACATAGATGCATTGCAATTGTACAAGTGAAAATAGTGGACACTGCTATTCTATGAAGTCTTACAACTGGGCATGCAAATTAGAATTTGACTAATGGATGACCAACTTTGACTAATATGTGTAAATTAGATTTACAAGTGCCTTGTAAGAGTCACAGTTGATTTAAACTTCTATTTGTAAAGGACACTATCTTGTGTACGAGTGAAAGTGATGCAGCAATACATTGTTTGCAATAAGTGATCAAAGCAACATACAGAACAACTTGCATTTATCCACCTTCAATCTTCCCAAAGTTTGCTTCCAGTGATACCCAACTCCGAAACTCATTGAGGGTTTACCCCTAGCATGCTCACTCTCCCCCAGGAAAGGCACTCCCAATCCCCCTGATTGTATCAAGTGGTTATGTTACTAATCAACCTCAGGTCACCTGGGGCATATTCTAAGCTCTGGCAGGCTCCCTCAGATACTGGTATTTATAATGCATTCTTCATCACTGTCACATGGCTTAGGTCATAGCTGAAAATGGTCAAAAGATCAGCCCACTTATCCAGTTAATCAATAAATCAAGCAATCCATCAAAAAGAGTGGGGGCAGAAAAGGCATACTGGAAAGCTACTGGCATAAGAATTCTGATTTTACTTCAATCACACCAATTAAATAACGCATCAAAATGGGTATAAAGCTTCAGTACAAAAATGAACTGTAGACAAATTTCCAGCTTCATTTTCAGGTCACCAGAGTAGCCAAGTGTCAGTATCTGGAGCTGTGAGTGTTTACTGTCTGGCCATATGCACAGTCTTTAAATTCACAAAGGAGAATACAAACACACACCTGGTTTCCAGTCAGCCAAATTGGTCCCATAAAAGCATTGGTTTGCATGACAATAATTACAGTAGGACTTGATGTTAGCCCTCACAGGTGTGTGTGTGTGTGTGTGTGTGTGTGTGTGTGTGGGGGGGGGGGTCATGCATACACTGGTGGTACAAAATGCCATTCCAGGGAGGTGGGTGCACACATCAGCCAATCAGCCATAAGGGAAAAAGGAGGGAAGCATCAATGGCCTTCAGCATTTCTTGTTATAAACAATTCCTTTGGTCTTTTGAGTATCGATGGTTTGAAAGTACAAAAGGAAATCTTGTCACACAAAATAGGCTTCCAAAGGTACTTTAGACATTTGGAAGGGCAATTTTATGGGGGAATTCTTGCCCAACATGAACATTTTTTTTTAATTCTTTTACTTCTTTACATTCCTTGTAGCCTCTTTTTTCATGACAAACTGCCACCACACAACAAAACAAACTGAATGGCTACAAGACTGCAACTTTAGAAGTTTTCATTATTAAATACCCAGAACTGCTAAATAAAACAGCTACCGTAGGAAACAAAACGCTGAACAAGTTCAATAAAAATGGAGTCAAATGGTGACGGAGCGGAACCTGCAGCACAACTCTCAAAAGTTTTAAGAAATAGAGGAATAAACTGACTTGGTCTAACACACACACACACAACCTGCTGAAAATCTCTGAAAATATGAAAAAAACAACAGTTTTTTTTTTTTTTTTTTTTTTTTTTTTTTTTTTAAGGTATGTGACACTACACAGCTGAAGATGCACTGCAGATGAGGTCTTTGTGATTTGGTCATGCTTAAAAGGAGCGACTTTAACAATCTGGAAAAAGTTTAGTGGATACGTTAAGCATCTGCCAGTCTCCATCTTGAAGGTGATCACAATGGAACTACAATCCTAGATTACAAATTTTTGTAAACATAGGCGATAATGGTATTACAAGTGGCTCAAACAGAACACTCAAGAGAAATTCTACAATTTAAATGCAACTGAAAAACTGCATTTGGAAAGCAGGAACTGGCCAACATTATAAAACAAATGGTAATACACTAACTGCGGTGGTGGTGCTGCGGTAGCGTGGTCACCTCAGAGTAAGACGTTGTCCTGTTCGATTCTCAGCTAGAGCGTCTTCTGTGTGGAGACATGCATGAATGGGCGTACCTTCATTGAAGGTTGTGCGTCAGAGCCGGCAACTCGGCACGTAAAAATCTACTGCCAATCATTAGCGGACCGGAGTTCCGCTGTGGTGACCCCTAACCTGGAAAAGCCGAAAGACACAACAACAACAACCAATACAGTCCCAGAATTTTAAAAAAGTCTACTTGACAGATCAAATAGGCATGTCCACAGTTTACTGACTAGCAAAGCTAATGGTACTTATACTATGACAATGTAGATGAAACAGATATATTCTGGAAGGTTTATACTATGATTTATAACAGAGTTATAGTACCAAATCCATCCATGCATCTACACACCTTTTTCCCATTTTTGCACATGGGGCTGGGGTGTCACCAACAGTGACAATCATCTAGAGCCAATGTTCACACCACCGGGTGGTTAGCCACACCAAAGTTGCTCTTCCATAACCACACAAACACACGTATGCATATGCATGCACACCTACTGTACAGCCAATTTAGTGTGTCCAATCCATCAACTGCATGTCTTTGAACTATGACATTAAAACTGGAGCATCCAGGGAAAACCCACACAAAGAGGCAGTGTTTGCACAGAAAAAATCTCCACTGAGAATCAAACTGGAGAGTCTTTTGTTGTGAGGCAACAGTGCTACCCTCTGTGCCACTAAACCAAAGGTACACTACAACTCAACATTAATAGTGATTTATTTTGAAACATGTTCATTCTGTGATCCTTTTTTATGTTTGTATGTTCTTTAGGATGAGTCCCCATGGACTATGATGTTTGAAGATGATATTGTGATCTGTGGTGAGAGTAGGGAACAGGTGGAGACGACCCTGGAGAGGTGGAGATATGCTCTAGAGAGAAGAGGAATGAAGGTCAGTAGGACTAAGACAGAATATATGTGTGTGAATGAGAGGGAGGATAGGAGGAATGGGGAGGATGCAGGGAGTAGAGGTGGCGAAGGTGAATGAGTTTAAGTACTTGGGATCAAAAGTTCAGAGTAATGGTGAGTGTGGAAGAGAGGTGAAGAAGAGAGTACAGGCAGGATGGAGTGGGTGGAGAAGAGTGTCAGGAGTGATTTGTGACAGACTAGTACCAGTAAGAGTGAAAGGGAAGGTCTACAAGAGGGTAGCGAGATCAGCTATGTTATATGGGTTGGAGACAGTGGCATTGACAAAAAGGCAGGAGTCAGAGCTTGACGTGGCAGAGATGAAGAGGTTAAGATTTGCACTGGGTGTGACGAGGATGGACAGGATTAGGAATAAGTATATTAAAGGGTCAGCCCAGGTTGGAAGGTTTGGAGACAAAGCCAGAGAGGCAAGACTATGCTGGTTTGGACATGTGCTGAGGAGGGATGCAGAGTATATTGGGAAAAAGATGCTAAGGATGAAGCTGCCAGGTAACAGGAAATGAGGAAGGCCTAAGATAAGGTTTACGGATGTGGTGAGAGAGGACATGCAGGTGGTTGGTGTGACAGAGCAAGATGAAGAGGACAGGTAGAAATGGAAACAGTTGATCTGCTGTGGAGACCCCTAACGGGAGCAGCCGAAAGAAGAAGATATCCAGATGACAGCAGAACACGTTTGCTATTAAAATGAACATTTTGTAGACGGCTATAACTACTTGCAACAACTGGGGAAAAATGTACTTGTATGATGAGACAGCAGCTATGTTTAGAATCTGACCTGGCTTAAATCGGACTACAACTTTTTTTTTTTTTTTAAACTGTTATAAATCCAGACCTATTTTTAAACTAAATACTTTTTGCAGGGTCTTTTTTTTTTAGTTTGTCATGTGATTCTTAGGTTGGTCTTAATGACTATGCACAGTCATGTGATTGCAGTCACATGCTCTTATACTGTTAATAGGCACTTACTTTTAAGAAGTCTGTTTTACCTAAAGACAAAGGTGCCAAACTTTATTTTGCAATTAAAATTTGCTTCCTTGCATCTGCTCAACTGCGGAGTGGTGTTTGTTGGTTTTGTACTTTTCTAATGTGTTGATCTGCCTAGACAATTCACAAGATAATACATCCAGTCCTAGCTGCAAGCACTGTTACTCCTCTCAGACCTCCCTACACACGTTAATTTCCCAAGAACCACCACCACCTTGTTATAATCCTTGTCATCTTTTCCTCCTTCACACGCATACTGGCTCTTAAGTTTACAGGGGTGATTCAATGCCATTCTGCAACTGTGAATAAAGACACTTTTAGGCTGTAGCAAAACATTATACCCAATTGTTTATCAAACATAAATAAATATATCATTCATTGAAAAATTCAAGGTGGTCAGACTATACAACATCTAGAAACATGCTGTACAAATATGGAATGGACTGGGCTATATTACATTCTTCCTGGTCTTATTTAAAAAGGTATTTCAAATGTTACGCATACTAATATTCATAGGATCATAGGAGGTTACCAGGCTATTAGCCCTGAGGCCCTTAAAAGCCTAGCTAAGAGTTTAGCCAATGTTTAGACAAATCAGCACCCGATGCCCCTGTCCAGCAGGGAAATCGGGTAGAATCCCAGGGGTATATTTTCCATTTCCCATCCAGTTATCCAGGTTGCACTTAAAAAGGGGTAAAGAGGTACTCTGCTTGATGGGGAGAGGGAGTCTATTCCACAGATGGGGGCAGTCCCTGGGACACAAAGCTGTCCCGCCAACAAGTCTTTTTGATGTCACAGACCAGGTTCAGGCCATATGTGCGGGGTTACTCAAATGGAGCTCTAGTTGCAAATAATGCAGCAGTCCCATCAAGGTGGAGTCTGTGATCAGCTTGTATGCCAGACAGAGGTCACCTCCGAGGAGTCTGTATGAAACTGAGTAGAGATATAGGGCTTTTAAGCCTGTGTATGGTAGATGTTTGGGGCTCTGGATTCTCCTGGTGAAGAACCTCTGTGGTCTCTCCAGCTGCCGCATGTGCTTTGCGAGGTATATGCCAAAAGAGGACTGTACTCAATAATGGGCCTTATAAGGGAAGAATACAGGGATGTTACTGGCTCCTTGTCCCTGGATGAGATACCCTTACTTATGAGGTGGGCCATGTAACAGGCTTTCCCATACAATAGAAGCAACATGGTGGTCAAAGGTCAGGCTGCTATCAACCTGGGTGCCCAAACCAGAGTGCTTAGGACACTATTAATGTGATCATTTTTGGGGATGTCACTCTCCCCAAAGAGGATGATGATGCATTTTTTGGTATTCAGCTTGAGGTCATGTTTCCGGCACCAGTTATTTGTCTGAGTGATACCCTCTTGGGGGATGTCCACATCACTAGGGCAATTGATAGCACCCAGCCTGCAGTCATTTGCAAACTCGGTCAGCTATAGCCCACTGGTTTTGGCCTGCACCTCAGAAAAGTACATCCCAAATAACAGAGGCCCCAAGACCAAACCCTGGGGTATGAAGCTTGTTAAGGGTCTACTGCTTGAGGTCGCTTGCCCTATTTTGATTACATGGGCTCTACCAGTCAGCCAGCTTGCTACCCACCTGGTAACATATGGATTGATGCCTAGTTGAGAGAGTTTATCTATTATGCCCAAGTGGGGAATGGTGTCAAAGGCTTTGGCCAGCTCAAGGTAGGCAGCGTGCACAGTCTTCCCCTTGTCCATGGCTTTGGTGACTGTCTCAAAGAAGTCGAATAAATTTAGCAAACATGACCTCCCCCCGACAAAGCCATACTGTGTGGGATCAAGTGTTTGGAGGTTGCCAATGTCCTTGTTAATGAGGTCCATGATAACCCGTTCCATGGCTTGTGCGTCTATAATTTCCCATCAGTGGACGCTCCACCTTTGTGTACAAGGATGACAGTGGCCATCCTCCACTCAGCTGGAATGAAGCCAGTACTCGCTTTGGTTGATTATGGTGCCTAATGGCGTTGCATGTTCCTGTCTGAGCTCACGTGGGATGCAGCCTGGGATGTTATCGGGTCAAGTGGAGGCTGTATTTTTTGCCTTTGAGAGAGCAGTGATGGCCTGGTCGCTAGATATAAGGGGAAGGGGATAGGTACTAGGGATGTCCCGAGTTTCTGATGAGGGGACAGAAAGGTAAAGTTTTGCTGAATCTGTCAGCTAGCAAATTTGCAATATCTACGGCATTTGTATATGTGGTGTCCTTGACCACCAGTTCTGAGCAGATCTGAGTGCTTCCTTTGAAGTTGCGGACATATGTGAAGAAGGCCTTATGATTGTCTCTAGTAGGTGTGGCCAATTTGGACTCAAAGTTTGCTTTGGAGGATTTCACTATTGCTAGTTTAAGTTAAGGAGAAATTGCTTCCAATTGGGCACTTGCTCCTTCTTGCTCTTGGACAGTTTTGGACAGTCATGGACAGCATTTTTTTTCCTTTTGTTAGAGTTTATTTATTAAAGATGTCCACAAGACAGGCTTACTCTTCCTTGCGGAGGATGATTTAGTCCAGTCAGCTATTCTCAACTCCTTACATCCCTATAAATGCTTGTACAGTGCATTGGTGTAGTTTTGGATAGTGGTGCCAGTTCCTACAGAGGGGGCTGTGAAGCTGTTTATACCATCCCTTAGGAAGCTGTTATCAGTCAACTGAGGGATGAGGGAAGAGATCTTAAATATCATCACAAAGCACTACTCTACGTACAGTTTATCACTCAACAAAGGCACAACCTATTTCATGCTTATTTGCTAGTTTTCTTTTTTCCCCACTTTATATTACTCTCTCAATTTTTGTGTGTATAAATTATACACTACCTATATTACCAAAGTTATGTATTCTTGATTGTTACCAATTTCTTGCACTGTTTGTCATGCGTTTTTGTAATGGAACTTTTCTCAATGGGCCTCCACTGAAAAACAGCCACTAGCCAAGCTGGACATCTCCAGTAAACAAATGTAAAATAAAATAAACAACCTTCTATCTATACTCTTAACTTTGTCTGTACAAGTTGGACTCACTGCAGGCAATCTTTCCTGTAAGGGACCGTTTAAAGGATTAAAGGCTTTGTCAGGTTTAGGTGAAACACAAAATACTCTGCATCATTTGACAAGAACACATTAAAATAATTTATAAATTCTAAGAAAAACATTTTAACATTAACTCAAGTAAAAAGAAAAGACCAGTGTTTTTTAAGGTTTGCAGATGTTTTACATTCTTTCACTTTCAAAAAATCTTATTAACAAGAGTTCTTAGACTCCAGGCCATAGCAGCTGATTACTCAAATACTACTGGAGTAGCATAGCTGCTTTAGCGGTTAATGTTTGTCCCGACTCCAAGCTACAGGGTTCAAGTCCTGATATTTAGACCCGGTTTGTACGTCTCTCCTTGGCTTGCATGGCTTTTTTCACACCTTCCAAAGACATTCTGGTCGTCTGTGTGCACGCGCATGTGTGTGTGTGTATATACACGTGCATAAGTGTGTAAGTGCACATGTAATAGGCATTTTTCTTCTTCATGTTATTTTTATATACACATGCACTTACATTTTTTATAATAAGAAATGCCTATATTTGGTTCCTTAGATAAAGATAAAATTAGTATTGCTTACTTAAGCAGCATAACTTTAAATTTAGTCGTGAGAATGAGAAGTAGCAGCAAACTACACCCAGAGCAAAGAATAATTAATGCCCTTGGAGACGGAATAAAACCATTGCTTAAGGCACCTGTCTGTAGACCCTAAACCTGGGATTTAAATATCAGCAATCCCACGTACATACAATGCAACCCTAAGGAACACTAAACTCCTATTACTTACTTCCTGACAGCAAGACCTTTTACTCCAGTAGATTTATCCATCAAAATAAGTGGATTTATCCATCTATCAAAATAAATCTTCAATTTGATTTGTATAAAGTATAAAGCTTCATTTTCACAAAAATAATTACTAGATAATAAATACATGAAGTAGCATGACACACACCTGAAAAAAAATTACACTTATCCCTGAAAGCAAACAGATTGGAATCCCTTCTTTTGAAAGATGTTACATAAGGACAGCATAGCATTAACACCGACAAAGGCCAATACACAGAAAGTACTCAAAAGTGTAATGACCAGTTAAGGGAGATCTGCATTTGTGGATATCGCACTTAACATTCCTGCAATGTGCAAAATTAGAAGGATTCTGAGGAAAGTGAAGTCATTAAGGCAAAAAGGAATTTAAAAAGAAGCTGCTTAAAAATGCCAGATAAACCTTAAGTGTAGTTTCTATGGTTCTTAACATGATACTTCATATAATGGCTATAATGATACAGATTCTTAATAGTAAACCTTGGTCTGAATTAAATGGCTATGATGATCAAGATTCTTAATAGTAAACCGTGGTCTGAACAGCTCCATTCAATCAATGTTGAATCAACATTTTTTTTTTTGGTTAACAAGGGGCATTACCCCCCCCCCCACCTCTCCCCATAAATCCTGCAAATTCTCTACACTCCCTAAAATATTGCAAATCTAGACTTTGTTTATTTCGGCTTTTCCCGGTTAGGGGTCGCCACAGCGGAACTCCGGTCCGCTAATGATTGCAAGTAGATTTTTACATACTGGCTTGCCGGGCCTAACGCACAACCTTCAACGAAAGAACGCCCATTCACACATGTCGCCACACAGAAGACGCTCTGAGAATCGAACGGGCAACGTCTAACTGTGAGGCGACAACGCTACCGCAGCACCACCACAAGACTATGCTTCCCAAATGTCAGACTGCACAGTTATGACAGGTGGGTTATAGCATGTCAAAAAACAACTTCAGCCATGTTATGAGCAACTCCTGGTGAATGCATTATCTAGGTGAATAACTTTACATGCTAGATAGCACAGATAGAACTAATCCTATAACCTGCTCTCTCACTCATATGCCATTACCACTAGCTTCTTATGCAATATTAAGTTCTGCCCTCTTACATAAGTTGAGCTCTTTAGAAACCATTCTGTACTAAAATGCAAGAACACTATTCTTTATAGATATGCCTTCCACTTCATAGTATACATCCATTTACTTCCTGGAAGAATTTACAGCTACCAAACTGTATAGGGACTACATTATGTGATCGAAGCTTTAGTTAGTCGAATAACTAAAGCTCAATCACTAACTGTGGAAGTCCCAAAACCACAAACGGCAGTTTCCACACAGGGAAAAGTACAGTTTTGTACCTACCATAAATGTAGATGTCCGATAGATATGCAACTGCAGTCATAACATATGGGTTGTCCTGCCTCAGGCAGCCCTCGGTCGGCCGGATTCCAAAGTCTGGGCCCGACGTCGGCTGATGTCGCATTTCTCTCCGACGTCAGAGCGGCTGGAGTACATAAGCATCAGCCGACGCCATTTTCTTCAGTGTTTCTTGCCCCAGATGCCAGGTGCCCTCCAAGGAAGGCTGAAATCAAATTGGAAGACAAAAACAGGATTCCAGACAAATAAATGAGCAATAAACAGATACACCATAACAGATATCCCCAGCTAAGAGAAACAGGGATAGGAGTGGACCGTATGGAAGGAGGGAAAATCCGACTGCAGTTGCATATCTATCGGACATCTACATTTATGGTAGGTACAAAACTGTACTATGTCCTTCAAGAATGCAACTGCAGTCATAACATATGGGTAGAATACCATAGCTTTAGCTGGGGGAGGAGGAATGCTCTAGGAAAAAGATGGTGTGGCAATCAAACCCTGCAGGACTGCCGAAGCAAAGCCTGCTCTGGATCTGGAGTATAGAGGGAGATTGTAGTGTTTGGAGAATGTATGCACGGAGCTCCATGTAGCAGCTTCTAGAATGTCCTTAGTAGGCATCCCTCTTAAGAATGCTGTAGAGGTGGCTGTAGCTCTGGTGGAATGTGGTCTGACATTGGCTGGAACAGTCTTTCCATGAAAGGAATAACAGAATCTGATGCAATGTCCAATCCATTTTGAAATAGTCTGTTTTGAAATTACTTTTCCTTGGACTGCAGGGGTAAGCCACAAAAAGTTGGTCAGACTTTCTACTGGTCTTGGTTCTGTCCAGGTAGTATCGAAGTTGTCTGTGAATTTCCAAGGTATGCAACAGTCTTTCCCCCTTATTCGCAGGATTGGGGAAGAAAGCAGGCAGATGAATAGCTTGATTTAAAGAAACCCTAGATACCACCTTTGGCATAAAAGTAGGGTTGGTCCTTAATGAAACCCTGTCTCTGTGGAAAATTATGAACGGTGGTATTGCCATTAGGGCCTGTAGTTCCGAAACCCTTCTTGCTGAGGTAATTGCCAACAGGAAAGCTGTCTTCCATGAGAGAAATTGCAAGTCAACTGAAGCTGCTGGCTCAAATGGAGGTAGAGTCAGTTTTTCTAGGACAAAATTGAGGTCCCAGGCTGGCACTGGAGCCTTTCTTGGTGGTTTAATGTTCTTGATTCCCCTGAGGAATTGCCTTAGCACAGGATGTGAAAAGACAGCTGGATCAGTGTTATATCTAGCTGAAATAGCTGATGCATGTATCTTTATGGAAGAATATGAAAGTCCATTCTTTAGCATATCTGCCAAATATTCCAGGATGAGTGGGATGTTCAATAATGATGCATCATGTCCCTTGCTGGTATTCCAAATGCTGAATCTCTTCCATTTTGCTAAGTAAACCTTTCTGGTGGATGGTCTTCGAGCCTCTGTTAGTATCCGCTGAACTTCCTTGGAGAGAGATAGGTTGAGATTATTCATGGGATCTCCCAGGCTGTTAGCTGCAGTGTCTGAAGGTTTGGATGCACTGTTTTGAAGTTGTGTTGAGTCAAAAGTAGAGGCCATTGGGGAAGGGCCCACTTCTTGGTGTGACATATGCTCCGTAGTAGTGGATACCAGTGTTGTCTTGGCCAGTCCGGAGCTATTAGGATCCCCTTGGGTCTCTCTGCTTTGATCTTTAGTAATACTGAGGTCATCAGTGGCAGAGGTGGGAATGCATAGATTTTTAGGGAGTTCCAGTTGAATGAGAGAGCATCTATTTTTCAAGCTTGTGGATGGTATGTCCTTGAGCAGAATTTTTGTAGATTATGGTTGAGGTGACAGGCAAATAGGTCTACTTCTGGCCTGCCCCATGTCGAAGTGAGCTGTGTGAAGATCTTTGGATGTAACCTCCACTCGTGTGGATCTGTGAAATTCCTGCTTAGGCTGTCCGCCAGCACATTGTCTTTGCCTGGAACAAACTGGGATTGTAACTGAATGTTTAGGCTCAGTGATTTTTCCCAAAGATGCATTGTCAGTCTGCAAAGGGGGTAAGAATGGGTGCCCCCTTGCTTGTTTATATACCACATCACAGTGGTGTTGTCTGTCCGTATCAGTAAATGGCCTTGCTGAAGTTGGTGTTGAAAGGCCTCGATGGCATGCATTACTGCCAGCATTTCCTTTTGGTTTATGTGCAGATGTGTTTCCTCTGGAGACCATTGTCCTTGTATACACCTGCCTTCCATGTGCGCCCCCCCATCCAAGGTCTGAAGCTTCTGTGGTTATGGTCTGTGTTACCTGTGATTTTTCGAATGACATACCTGTGTTTGCCTGGCTTACCGAGGCCCACCATAGGAATTCCTTTTGTAGGCATGGAATGAGCGGTATGGTTGTCTCTAAGTTGTTGCTGTGCTGAGACCATAGGCTTTTTAGGTACCATTGAAGCTTCCTCATGTGTAGTCTTGCTAATGGAACCAGGAGAATGCAGGATGCCATGTAACCCAGGGCCTGTAGGAATCTCCTTGCAGTCATCTGGGTAAGTTTTGCCAAACCTTTGAAATAATGAGTTAACTTCTCTTGCTTGTCTTCTGTTAGGTAAGCCATTTGAGAGGCTGTGTCTAATTTGGTTCCTAAGAAGATTATTTGCTGGGATGGCTGAAGTCTTGACTTTTGGAAGTTGACTGTGTATCCCAGAGCTTGAAGTAATCGTATGACAAAGTCCAAGTTTTTTGTCAACATCAATTTGTCGTCCGCTTGTATGAGGCAGTCGTCCAGGTGCGGTAAATTTGGATCCCTGGAGCCTGCAATGAGCAATTACTGAAGCCAGGCATTTTGTGAATACTCTGGGCGCAGTAGATAAGCCAAATGGCAATGCTGAGAATTGATAATGCTCTGGCCCTGCAAGAAATCTGAGGTATCTTCTGCAGCTGTGTCTGATAGGAACATGCAGGTATGCCTCCTTGAGGTCCACAGTAATCAGCCAAGACCCCTTGCCCAGCATGGGAAGGAGTTGCTGTAGAGTCAGCATTTTGAACTTTGGTACTATGAGAAAGGTGTTTAATGCGGACAAATCCAGTATTGGTCTCCATTGAGATTCTTTTCTTGTTCTTGTTGTGGAACTCTTTCTATTGCTTTCATCCGAGTCAGCAGAGAGATTTGCTTGACAGCCTCTGCCCTCTGGTTTTGTGGTAGGTTTGGCATGCCTTGTTTTCTTGGTAAGGTATGAAAGTGGAACCTGTAACCTCGGTCTATAATGTCCAAAATCCATTTGTCCTTTGTCAGTCTGTGCCAATTGTCTGCAAACAGAGATAATTTCCCGCCCAAGGGAGCTTCTATTTGTTCCCTGGTAGGCGGAAGTAGAGGAAAGTCATTGAGATTGTGGTTGTGGGGCAGGTGAAACCCCTGTGTCACTTCTTTGGTTTGCTGGCTGCCATTGTCGTCCCCTGTAAGGACCTCTGTATTGTCCTCTTCCTAGGCCACGTCTGTTTTTACCCCTTTGAAACTTTTCAGGATTAGGAAAGGACCAGTTTTTTGAAGGCCAATTCCTACTGAATCTGGGGGGTTGAACCTGGAGGAAATCTTTCACCGTCTGAACTGATTTTGCTTTTTCCTCGATGGACTTTAACACATCCTTAGCATTAGCACCAAAAGCTTGTTCTTTTCCAAAGGTGCATCCAGAAGTTTTGCCTTTACATGATCTGGTAGAGGTTGATCTTTTAACCATGCATGTCTACGAATGACTGCCCCTGTCATAGCTGCCCTACATGAAGCTTCCAGTGCATCATATCCACACTGCAGGAAGTGATTGCTTACTTGCTGAGAGTTATGTACAGCTTCCTGCAAAGACTTCATGTCTAAAGGATCAGGAGAGGCCAAAGTTTTCTGTAAATCTTCTAACAGGAAATCCTGATATTGTAACATATGAAAAAGGCAATTCAAAGCTCTCATAGATAAAGTGGTGGAGGTGTAAACCTTTTTACCCCATCTCTCTAATGACCTAGCTTCCCTGTTGGAGGGCAAAGGATTTTTAGAGGTGGAAGCTGAAACACCTTTAGGTCCCTGAGAAATAGTTTCCAAATCAGCAGTATGGGCCCTGAATAAATGGGAATGTGTTTATGGGACCCTGTAATACCTGTCTGGCTTAGCTGGAGCAGGAGGGAGAGAGTCAGGGGTAACACTAGAGTCAGAATATAAATCATCCAAAACATCAAGCACAGGAGGAATAGCTAAGGGCCTGTGCTGGGGCTTTTTAAGGAAAGTCCGAAGGCGCTTTCTGGAATCAGAATATTCCTGGCCTTGCCACTTGAAATGTTCCCTCATGGTATGCAGAACTTCCCCAAAAGAAATATCCTCAGGAGGGGAGGCCAAGGGGATGGATAACCCAAATGTAATGACTGTAACAGTGAAACACAAAGAACATCAGGTCACCGTCAGTGACGGACAAAAGAAGGCTTCAAACCGTATTTTTGCATCACGGGCAGACGAATGGTTGGGGTGTAGTGCCGCATATATGTTGCCAAATGCCAACAACGATGACTGTATTTTCTAACACGATCAGGTGATAGTATGGGTATGGAAATATCTACAACACTATGCAATCTCAGGGTTAGAATATTTAGAGGTGTGGGGCCATGCAGATGCTTGTCGCCTGCAAAACCATTTGTTGTAGTAGGGCTCAGTGGAAGCTTTCCATCTTTTTAATCTCTTCACTGAATCTCAATGAAACAGCATATCAATAATTCAATACTGATCCTCAGGACACTACACAGACAGCTCACCAAGAGTTTCCTGGCCTCAGAAATCACTAAATGTCTAAAACACATCAACTCTCCAAATATGTTCAGCAACTCTAAGAATGCAAACAATATTACAAATTAACATTGCCTCTATGAGAATATGCACCACTAATATAATAAATTTTCATGTACAGAGAATTTATTTTCAACAGCTGGTGTTAGCAGACGGAACATGGTACAGTGAACAGCTGAAAAAGAACAAGAGGTGTGCAGAAATCTATACCAACTGAGAAAAATGGCATAAGTAGAAATGAAGTTTACCCTTATCGGATTATATTAAAAGCTACAAAGAAAACTATGAAAATAACAAAGAAAAAAAGGAAGTGGCAGAGACCTTTTAAATAAATTCTGTAGATTACTAGATGTTGCTAAATATAATTACAGTTCTGTAATTTGTACCAGTTAGACAAGGTGAGGTCAACAAAGTCTAAGTTCCCTCAATGAAAACATTCTCTTGCTTTATAGTAAACCTTATCTGGCTGTAATTAGCATTTAGTTTACATAAAAATTCAGAGAAAAGAACACAGACTGATGCAGTTACCTTCATAGCTTGAGTTTAGTTTCTTTTTACATACCAAACATTCGTAACACCACAAGCCATCTGGTGCTACTGCATTTATTCAAATGAGGAAAGCAGAGACAGACTGACATCTAGGCACACTAAAAAAATCAAGACAAAATGAATATAAATTCAGCTGTGCACTGGTAAAAGCATGTTGCCGGTATTCAAAGCACAAAATATAACAGGAGTTTAATAAAGATGTTTAAAAAATGCCAGACTGGACTTCTGAAACCATACGGTAGCCCCGAACTAAAGAGATGGAACATAAGGGAAGAGAATTGTTCTCATTAATTTGAAAATTGAAAACAGAAGTCAACACAGAAAGCATCAGCCGGATGCCTATACAAACTCATAAAAACTAAGTCCTTACTGTAAATTACTTGTACGCATCCCTTACCAATGCTTACAGAATAGAGAAAAAATGCAATCTTAAAACAGCACGCTATATATTTATCTAATAAGAAATGGGTGGCGCAGTGGTGCAATGGTAGCATCGTCACCTCACAACAAGAGGTTCTCCAGTTCAATTCTCGGCTAGAATTCCTTCTGTGCGGAGTCTGCATGTCCTCCCTGTGTTTGTGTAGGTTTTCTCAGGGTACTCCAGTTTCCTCCCACGTTACAAAGACATGCATCTGGAGCATGCGCTCCCCCTGGCCCTCTACTGAAAATTGGTTTTGTTCCTAGTCGGACTTTCTCGGTAAACAAATGTTAAATAAATAAAAATCTACACAAATGAGGCAATGACCACCAGAAGAATTTATCAACAGGGGAACATTTCACAATACAATACCGCTTCAAAGATAACTAATAAAATATTAAATGACATTTAGAATAATCTTGTGAAGCATTTACTACAAAGAAAATAATCCGACCTGTGGACACAAGGGAAGTGACTAGTGCTGCTCTGGTTATCTTTACATCAGTCGCAAATTCCAAATTCTCATCTTTGACAAACGGCAGCGATATTTCCTATAAGAAATGAGCACCTTCAATCAGCATCATCTAATGGAAGTGGAGTTTTAGTTTTCCAATAAAGTTTGTGAAATCAAATCTCTACCATTACTTACAGTTACCTAAAGCATTAAAGTGGTACATCAAAGATCAATTAGCCTGCAAATGCATGGGTACAGATAGCACCATAAGAAAAAAAATGAAATTTCATTAACAGATTTGCTACTGATACATTCTCAGGTGGGCCTGAATGCACTGGGCAGGAAGGGATTGAGTAGTTTTATTTTAATTATCTTTACCGGGATTACAACACTATAAAACTTACTCTATATACGACTCTATACTTGCACCTACCAGTGTATCATTTATTACATTCTGTGACGTGTGTGTGTGTGTGTGTGTGTGTGTATATTATATACACACACATATATATATATATATATATACACACACACACACACACACACACACATATATATATATATATATATATATATATATATATATACACATACACACACAACACCTATACATATGTATGCATCTAGATACACACAATATATACACATTTACACATGTATGCATCTATATATGCATACACACACACACAGATGTATATATATGTATGTATATATATATATATATATATATATATATATATATATATATATATACATACATATACACACACACACCTATACACATGCATGCATCTATATACACATACCTACACACATGTATGCATCTATATATGCATACACACACATTTTATATATATATATATATATATATATATATATATATATATAATCCCCCATGCTACAACTTCTAGGCTGGATCATAATAGAAAAATACCTCCAAGAACGGTGACACCAAATGATGACCTGGATGTAGCGACCATACCCAGCCTGTAGCATCTTGCAGAAGTACTCACCGAAGCCCATGCAATGGCTATATAAACAACATCCAAAGATGCATTTATGAAAAAATATTGCTCTAATGGATCAGGTCCTGTGTACCTCAGGCAAAGATTTATTGTACTTTTTTTTAGCAAAATCTTACACAGCCAGAAGGATATTTAAGCAATGACTGTTTTGACATATTTCTGTCCAGAATAATTTTTGGAATATAAAAATGAACAATTGAGAATCTCAAAGAAATTTCTTCCCAAATACAATCTGAACCACCTGTAAGCATTCATATAATGTAATACAATGTCTCCTTTATTGGAGCATTTGTTGCCTCACAGCAAGAGGTCCTCCCATTCGATTCTCAGCTTGGGTTGGGAGTGCCTTCTGTGTGGAGTCTGCATCTCCTCCCCCCGGTCCAGTGGGCATTTGACAGACATGCGTTGAATGGGCGTGCCTTTGTTGAAGGTTGGGCGTCGGGCTGGCAACTCAACACCATAAAAAAAACTGCCAATCATTAGCGGACTGGAGTTCCACTGTGGCGACCCCTAACCGGGAAAAGCCGAAAGACAAACAACAACTGGCATGTCTGTGGACTGATTTATGTTAGCTTCAGTAGCCATCTTTGGCATGAAAACATTTTTTCACAGACACGTGTCCTTCTGGAATATAAGCAAGGTGGGTCAACTGATGAAGCTTGCAGCTCTGATAGTCTCCTTACAAAGGTGACAAGAAAGAGAAACTGGTCTTCCATGATAGATACTTAAAGCCTGCTGAAAAGATGGGTTCAAAATGAGGTTGGTTAAACTTTGCAGCACAAAGTTAAGTCCAAATGTGGTAAAAGATTCTTGACTGACGGCCATAACAGAAAGATGCCGATAAGAAAGATTTTTACAATGTTTTAGGGAGGAAAATGAAAGACACTGGCTCCTTGAAAAAAGTTAGATATTGTTTACGAATGAGCTTCTTATGGATGAATAAGTCTAGAATCAAAAATTATGGAAGCATAATAAAACAACATCTAAAACCATGGCCATAAAAGGATTTACACCCCAAAGTCAATGCACAAATGGAAAAAGATCTTTACTTTTGTAATTTTTTTTTTACTTCAAACATCTAAATCATTCTAGGATCCGCAAATGTTCTGTATTTCCAGAAAAAAATATCCAACTACTGAAGACTTCTCACTTAATAAACCATTTGTCTTACAGTGAGTTTACTGCAGTCTTCCCATAAGAAATGTATACTTTATTGTTCTCTTGTACATCTACAGTCACGCCGACATCATTACTTTAGCTTCCAAAATTACTCTTTTCAGCTTAGTGAGGCTATTACAGCTATAGTGATAAATTCCTGCTTAAATTATGTTCTCTGATGTGCACCAATCTCACTTCTCAAAATTCACTACAACTCATAACTTCCTAATAGGTCCTCTTTATTCCTTTCTAATGAATTCCATTATTTTGTACATCTTTCTTTAAATCTTGTTTAACCTTTGTAATATTTTACATCTTTTTCTTGAAGCCACTCTCTCTGGTCTTCTGATAAAAAATGGACAACGTACCAGTTGCTTTCCTGGTAAACAAAAGCAAATCAAATAAAATAAATACAATGTATGTTTTTTTCATGTGCCAGGCCTGTGAAAAGATGGGTGAGACAGAAGCATCCTGGATGGCTTCAGACAGACACCTGTCCAAAAGAAGCCAGCGCAGTGGGAACTACGCTTGTTGATGACAGAAAGGCAGTACTAGGGTGACTTACCCTTGAATATCTTGGCTTTCTCAAGAATTATGCAAGTAAGGTAGAAAAACGTGGAGGAGACCCAGCAGACTTCTGGGTGAGTGCGTCTTTGGCACTTTGGCACAGGCTACCCATCTATGTCAAGCAAAGTTCTTCATTAGCACTCTACAAGAAAAATTCTTGATGAGTGGATGGGAAAAAGGAAATACACTCCTGGGATCACTTCTGTGTCTCTGCTCGACAGTGACCCATGAAAATAACTTTCTTGGGTGGCGTAAGCCAGGGAACCTTGCTGGCTAGGCTTACGTAGGCCCTCAGGCAGATAGCCTAGTACCTACCTATGAACCACCTCCTGAGGGACAAGAAGAAAAAAGAAGTTTCTCCTTTTGGAGTTGGTTGGGGATGAACACAAGTTGCAGCAAGGACCACCCCCCCCCAATTCCTTAACAGTGTTCTAGCTATGGATGGGTTGTGAGAACCACTCAAAAGGCATCAGAAAACTCCCGAGTCCATCTGCTAAAATGCTGGCTTTACCTGGGATATAACTGGCAATCTGACAGCTTTTGCAGTAAAGACCGACTCCTAAACTCTCACACCTTCCCAGTGTAGAAGGAAGGAAGGGGTTCCCCCTGCTTGTTGATGGCATAGTTAATAACAGCACGTGGCAGACGAAGTCTTGGAACACTTATAAAGTAAGGGGGGCTGCCTTCAACCACAATACCACATGCCCTCCACCTTAGACCAAATTCTAAGGACCATCTGCTTTTGGAAATGTACCCCAACCACAGCGCAAAAAAGCATCATTAGTAACCATTAAGACCGGGCCTTCCCAGGGTTAAAGTAACATTATGAATCCACCACCTGATATGGTCCTTGCATTTCTTTAATATATTAAACTCCTGTAGCTGGCTACAATGTGACCTCACAATCCACTGCAAATCGAGGAAGCACCAAGCCTAGAGCCCAAAGGCAAAGATACCAGGACCATTTATTCTTGATGCAATCAGTCTACAAACTGTTGAACATAAAGGAAGGTTCAGGTTGGTTCGTAACACATCTGATGTATGCTGCAGTCTGTATGGGCACAAGCTGAGATTTTGGAGTATTTACTGTGATCTCCAATGACAGACAGGGAGAGAAAGCAGTACTTAGCTAAAAGAACATCCTCCACAGCTGCAGCTGCAAGAGATGATTTTTGAGGCAAGGGAAAATATTGATTCCTTACAGTCTGAGATGAGAAGTTAAGGCTGGCATTTACCTGGTGGGGGCATAAGTGAGATCAAATGGAAGAGTCCAAAAGTAAAATAATTGACACTTCTACAAAAACAAGAGAGAGTATCCAAGACCCCTTTACTATTTGTGTGTGTAAATATTCATACTGCAAGTCTAAGAGCACATACTGGCTCCTCCTTGCAGACATGGAAGAATGGGCAACACTGAGACCCTGAAAGAAGGTTCTTTTGGAATGTTACGGTTTAGGCCACTGAAACCTATGCGATCCTTTGTATTTTTGGAAACTAAAAAACACCAGTAGTTAAAAACAGAGCCAAGTGGACTTAAACTCAATTGGCTTGAGGAATGGATAAGAATAACACCACAGAGCAGAGGGCAGGACCAGTGGTGACAAAAGGAAAAAAAAAGTCCAACCTCTATAAAGGTCATTTATCAAAAATATAATAAAGTAAAACTATGGTAAAAATGTACTAGCGTGCTCGCACACACACACATACGCGCACGTATATATACATGCACATATACACACACACACATATATATATATATATATATATATACACACACACACACACACACATACATATACACACACACACACACACACACACATATATACATACATATACACACACACACATATATATATATATATATATATATATATATATATATAAT